>NW_026894313.1:0-150873 GCF_032452875.1 Bos javanicus | reverse complement strand
GATCACCTGATGGGTGTATGATCATTCACGTGACCTGTACATGGTAGCTACATGATCATTGCATGATCAGCCACGTGAGCAGTGCATGATAGCCACGTGATCAGTGCATGATCAGGCACGAGATCAGTGCATGATCAGTCACGTGATCAGTGCATGATCAGCCATGTGATCAGCATGACCAGGCACGTGATCAGTGTATGTCCAGCCAAGTGATCAGTGCATGATAGCCACGTGATCAGTGCATGATCAGTCACGTGATCAGTGCATGATCAGTTACGTGATCAGTGTATGATCAGCCACGTGATCAGTGCATGATCAGCCACATGATCAGTGCATGATCAATTACGTGATCAGTGCATGATCAGTCACGTGACCAGTGCATGGTAGCTATGTGATCATTGCCTGATCAGCCACGTGATCAGTGCATGATCAGCCACGTGATCAGTGCATGATAGCCACGTGATCAGTGCATGATCAGTCATGTGATATGCTGCATCAGCCACGTGATCAGTGCATGATAGCCACGTGATCAGTGCATGACAGCCACGTGATCAGTGCATGAGAGCACGTGATCAGTGCATGATCAGTCACGTGATACATGTATGATCAGCCACGTGATCAGTGCATGATAGCCACGTGATCAGTGCATGATCAATTACGTGATCAGTGCATGATCAGTCACGTGATCAGTGCATGGTTGCACGTGATCATTACATGATCAGCCACGTGATCAGTGCATGATCAGCCACGTGATCAGTGCATGAGTCACGTGATCAGTGCATGATCAGTCACGTGATGAGTGCATGAGTGCCACGTGATCAGTGCATGGTAGTCACGTGATCAGTGCATGATCAGCCACGTGAACAGTGCATGATCAGCCACGTGATCAGTGCATGATAGCCACGTGATCAGTGCATGATCAGTCACCTGATGAGTGTATGATCATTCACGTGACCTGTACATGGTAGCTACATGATCATTGCATGATCAGCCAGGTGAGTAGTTCATGATAGCCACGTGATCAGTGCATGATCAGTCACGTGATCAGTGCATGATCAGTCATGTGACCAGTACATGGTAGCTGCGTGACCATGGCATGATCAGCCACGTGAGCAGTGCATGATAGCCACGTGATCAGTGCATGATCAGACACGAGATCAGTGCATGATCAGTCACGTGATCAGTGCATGATCAGCCACGTGATCAGTGCATGACCAGGCACGTGATCAGTATATGTCCAGCCAAGTGATCAGTGCATGATAGCCACGTGATCAGTGCATGATCAGTCACGTGATCAGTGCATGATCAGTTATGTGATCAGTGTATGATCAGCCACGTGATCAGTGCATGATCAGCCACATGATCAGTGCATGATCAATTACGTGATCAGTGCATGATCAGTCACGTGATCAGTACATGATAGCTACGTGATCATTGCATGATCAGCCACGTGATCAGTGCATGATAGCCACGTGATCAGTGCATGATAGCCACGTGATCAGTGCATGATCAGTCATGTGATACGTGTGTGATCAGCCACGTGATCAGTGCATGATAGCCACGTGATCAGTGCATGATAGCCACGTGATCAGTGCATGATCAGTCATGTGATACGTGTGTGATCAGGCACATGATCAGTGCATGATATCCACGTGATCAGTGCATGACAGCCACGTGATCAGTGCATGAGAGCCACGGGATCAGTGCATGATCAGTCACGTGATACATGTGTGATCAGCCACGTGATCAGTGCATGATCAATTACGTGATCAGTGCATGATCAGTCACGTGACCAGTACATGGTTGCTACGTGATCGTTGCATGATCAGCCACGTGAGCAGAGCATGATAGCCACGTGGTCAGTGCATGATCAGTCACGTGATCAGTACATGATCAGTCACGTAAACAGTGCATGATCATTTACGTGATCTTTGCATGATCAGTCATGTTACCAGTATATGGTTGCTACGTGATCATTCCATGACGAGCCACGTGAGCAGTGCATGATAGCCACGTGATGTGTGCATGAGTTACGTGAGCAGAGTATGATCAGCCACGTGATCAGTGCATGAGTGCCACGTGATCAGTGCATGATATGTCATGTGACAGGTGTGTGATCAGCCACGTGAACAGTGCATGTTTAGCCACGTGATCAGTGCATGATAGCCACGTGATCAGTGCATGATCAGTTACGTAAGCAGTGTATGATCAGCCACGTGATCAGTGCATGATCAGACACGTGAACAGTGTATAACCAGCCACGTGAACAGTGCATGCTCAGTCACGTGATCTGGGCCTGCTGAGCTGCGTGATTACTGTCTGCTCATCTGCTTGACAATTGCCAGCTGAGCTGCACGATTCCTGCCTGTCATCTGCTTGACAATTGCCAGCTGTGCTGCGTAATTCCTGTCTGCTCAGCTGCTTGATTATTGCCAGCTGAGCAGCATGATTCCTCACACCTGAGTTCCATGATTATTGCCTGCTGACTGTTTGATTCGTGCCTACTCAGCTCTTTCTTTATTGTCTCCAGAGGCACATGATCAGTGTATGATAGCAAACATGATCAGCGCATGATCAGTCACATGATCAGCGCCATTAAGTCACGTGATCACTACATGATAGTCATGTGATCAGTCCATGCTCAGTCACGGTATCAGTGCATGATCAGCCACGTGATCAGTGCATGATCTGTCACAAGATTAGTGTATGATCATCCACGTGATCAGTGCACGGGCAGTCATGTGATCAGTGCATGATATAGACGTGAACAGTGCATGATCAGTCTCGTGATCAGTGCATGATAGCCACGTGATCAGTGCATGATCAGTCACCTGATGGGTGTATGATCATTCACGTGACCTGTACATGGTAGCTACAAGATCATTGCATGATCAGCCACGTGAGTAGTTCATGATAGCCACGTGATCACTGCATGATCAGTCACGTGATCAGTGCATGATCAGTCATGTGACCAGTACATGGTAGCTGCGTGATCATGGCATGATCAGCCACGTGAGCAGTGCATGATAGCCACGTGATCAGTGCATTATCAGACACGAGATCAGTGCATGATCAGTCACGTGATCAGTGCATGATCAGCCACGTGATCAGTGCATGACCAGGCACGTGATCAGTGTATGTCAGCCAAGTGATCAGTGCATGATAGCCACGTGATCAGTGCATGATCAGTCACGTGATCAGTGCATGATCAGTTACGTGATCAGTGTATGATCAGCCACGTGATCAGTGCATGATCAGCCACATGATCAGTGCATGACAATTACGTGATCAGTGCATGATCAGTCACGTGACCAGTACATGGTAGCTACATGATCATTGCGTGATCAGCCGCGTGATCAGTGCATGATAGCCACGTGATCAGTGCATGATAGCCACGTGATCAGTGCATGATAGCCACGTGATCAGTGCATGAGAGCCACGTGATCAGTGCATGATCAGTCACGTGATACATGTGTGATCAGCCACGTGATCAGGGCATGATGAGCCACGTGATCAGTGCATGATCAATTACGTGATCAGTGCATGATCAGTCACGTGACCAGTATATGGTTGCTACGTGATCGTGCATGATCAGCCACGTGATCAGTGCATGATAGCCACGTGATCAGTGCATGATCAGTCACGTGATCAGTGCATGATCAGTCACGTGAACAGTGCATGATCATTTACGTGATCTTTGCATGATCAGTCACGTGACCAGTATATGGTTGCTACGTGATCATTCCATGACAGCCACGTGAGCAGTGCATGATAGCCACATGATGAGTGCATGAGTTACGTGAGCAGGGTATGATCAGCCACGTGATCAGTGCATGAGTGCCACGTGATCAGTGCATGATATGTCACGTGACAGGTGTGTGATCAGTCACGTGAACAGTGCATGATCAGCCACGTGATCAGTGCATGATAGCCACGTGATCAGTGCATGATCAGTTACGTGAGCAGTGTATGATCAGCCACGTGATCAGTGCATGATCAGACACGTGAACAGTATGATGCCACGTGATCAGTGCATGATAGCCACGTGATCAGTGCATGATCAGCCACGTGATCAGTGCATGATCAGTCATGTGTGATACGTGATCAGCCACATGATCAGTGCATGATCAGCACAAGATCAGTGCATGATCAGCCACGTGATGTGCAACAGCATGTGATGTGCACATACACGTGAACAGTGCATGATCAGTCCGTGATCAGTGCATGATATCCAAGTGATCAGTGCATGATCATCACGTGATCAGTGTATGATCAGCCACGTGAACAGTGCATGCTCAGTCACGTGATCTTGGCCTGCTGAGCTGCGTGATTACTGTCTGCTCATCTGCTTGACAATTGCCAGCTGAGCTGCACGATTCCTGCCTGTCATCTGCTTGACAATTGCCAGCTGTGCTGCGTAATTCCTGCCTGCTCAGCTGCTTGATTATTGCCAGCTGAGCAGCATGATTCCTCACACCTGAGTTCCATGATTATTTCCTGCTGACTGTTTGATTCGTGCCTACTCAGCTCTTTGTTTATTGCCTCCAGAGGCACATGATCACTGTATGATAGCAAACATGATCAGCGCATGATCAGTCACATGATCAGCGCCATTAAGTCACGTGATCACTACATGATAGTCATGTGATCAGTCCATGCTCAGTCACGGTATCAGTGCATGATCAGCCACGTGATCAGTGCATGATCTGTCACAAGATTAGTGTATGATCATCCACGTGATCAGTGCACGGGCAGTCATGTGATCAGTGCATGATATAGACGTGAACAGTGCATGATCAGTCTCGTGATCAGTGCATGATAGCCACGTGATCAGTGCATGATCAGTCACCTGATGGGTGTATGATCATTCACGTGACCTGTACATGGTAGCTACATGATCATTGCATGATCAGCCACGTGAGCAGTGCATGATAGCCACGTGATCAGTGCATGATCAGGCACGAGATCAGTGCATGATCAGTCACGTGATCAGTGCATGATCAGCCATGTGATCAGTGCATGACCAGGCACGTGATCAGTGTATGTCCAGCCAAGTGATCAGTGCATGATAGCCACGTGATCAGTGCATGATCAGTCACGTGATCAGTGCATGATCAGTTATGTGATCAGTGTATGATCAGCCACGTGATCAGTGCATGATAGCCACGTGATCAGTGCATGATCAGACACGAGATCAGTGCATGATCAGTCACGTGATCAGTGCATGATCAGCCACGTGATCAGTGCATGACTGGGCACGTGATCAGTGTATGTCCAGCCAAGTGATCAGTGCATGATAGCCACGTGATCAGTGCATGATCTGTCACGTGATCAGTGCATGATCAATTACGTGATCAGTGTATGATCAGCCTCGTGATCAGTGCATGATCAGCCACATGATGAGTGCATGATCAATTACGTGATCAGTGCATGATCAGTCACGTGACCAGTACATGGTAGCTACGTGATCATTGCCTGATCACCACATGATCAGTGCATGATAGCCACGTGATCAGTGCATGATAGCCACGTGATCAGTGCATGATCAGTCATGTGATACGTGTGTGATCAGCCACGTGATCAGTGCATGATATCCACGTGATCAGTGCATGACAGCCACGTGATCAGTGCATGAGAGCCACGGGATCAGTGCATGATCAGTCAAGTGATACATGTGTGATCAGCCACGTGATCAGTGCATGATGAGCCACGTGATCAGTGCAGGATCAATTACGTGATCAGTGCATGATCAGTCACGTGACCAGTACATGGTTGCTACGTGATCGTTGCATGATCAGCCACGTGAGCAGAGCATGATAGCCACGTGGTCAGTGCATGATCAGTCACGTGATCAGTACATGATCAGTCACGTGAACAGTGCATGATCATTTACGTGATCTTTGCATGATCAGTCACGTTACCAGTATATGGTTGCTACGTGATCATTCCATGACAGCCACGTGAGCAGTGCATGATAGCCACATGATGAGTGCATGAGTTACGTGAGCAGGGTATGATCAGCCACGTGATCAGTGCATGAGTGCCACGTGATCAGTGCATGATATGTCACGTGACAGGTGTGTGATCAGTCACGTGAACAGTGCATGTTCAGCCACGTGATCAGTGCATGATAGCCACGTGATCAGTGCATGATCAGTTACGTGAGCAGTGTATGATCAGCCACGTGATCACTGCATGGTCAGACACGTGAACCGTGTATGATCAGCCAAGTGATCAATGCATGATAGCCACGTGATCAGTGCATGATAGCCACGTGATCAGTGCATGATCAGTCATGTGATACGTGTGTGATCAGCCACGTGATCAGTGCATGATCTATCACAAGATTAGTGTATGATCATCCACGTGATCAGTGCACGGGCAGTCATGTGATCAGTGCATGATATAGACGTGAACAGTGCATGATCAGTCTCGTGATCAGTGCATGATATCCAAGTGATCAGTGCATGATCATCACGTGATCAGTGTATGATCAGCCACGTGAACAGTGCATGCTCAGTCCCGTGATCTTGGCCTGCTGAGCTGCGTGATTACTGTCTGCTCATCTGCTTGACAATTGCCAGCTGAGCTGCACGATTCCTGCCTGTCATCTGCTTGACAATTGCCAGCTGTGCTGCGTAATTCCTGCCTGCTCAGCTGCTTGATTATTGCCAGCTGAGCAGCATGATTCCTCACAGCTGAGTTCCATGATTATTGCCTGCTGACTGTTTGATTCGTGCCTACTCAGCTCTTTGTTTATTGCCTCCAGAGGCACATGATCAGTGTATGATAGCAAACATGATCAGCGCATGATCAGTCACATGATCAGCGCCATTAAGTCACGTGATCACTACATGATAGTCATGTGATCAGTCCATGCTCAGTCACGGTATCAGTGCATGATCAGCCACGTGATCAGTGCATGATCTGTCACAAGATTAGTGTATGATCATCCACGTGATCAGTGCACGGGCAGTCATGTGATCAGTGCATGATATAGACGTGAACAGTGCATGATCAGTCTCGTGATCAGTGCATGATAGCCACGTGATCAGTGCATGATCAGTCACCTGATGGGTGTATGATCATTCACGTGACCTGTACATGGTAGCTACATGATCATTGCATGATCAGCCACGTGAGCAGTGCATGATAGCCACGTGATCAGTGCATGATCAGGCACGAGATCAGTGCATGATCAGTCACGTGATCAGTGCATGATCAGCCATGTGATCAGTGCATGACCAGGCACGTGATCAGTGTATGTCCAGCCAAGTGATCAGTGAATGATAGCCACGTGATCAGTGCATGATCAGTCACGTGATCAGTGCATGATCAGTTATGTGATCAGTGTATGATCAGCCACGTGATCAGTGCATGATCAGCCACATGATCAGTGCATGATCAATTACGTGATCAGTGCATGATCAGTCACGTGACCAGTACATGGTAGCTATGTGATCATTCCCTGATCAGCCACATGATCAGTGCATGATAGCCACGTGATCAGTGCATGATAGCCACGTGATCAGTGCATGATCAGTCATGTGATACATGTGTGATCAGCCACGTGATCAGTGCATGATATCCACGTGATCAGTGCATGACAGCCACGTGATCAGTGCATGAGAGCCACGGGATCAGTGCATGATCAGTCACGTGATACATGTGTGATCAGCCACGTG
The DNA here is from genome assembly GCF_032452875.1 of Bos javanicus. NCBI lineage: Eukaryota > Metazoa > Chordata > Mammalia > Artiodactyla > Bovidae > Bos > Bos javanicus. Next base: position 143,188 of record NW_026894313.1, on the reverse strand, counting down.
ATCAGTGCATGATGAGCCACGTGATCAGTGCAGGATCAATTACGTGATCAGTGCATGATCAGTCACGTTACCAGTATATGGTTGCTACGTGATCATTCCATGACGAGCCACGTGAGCAGTGCATGATAGCCACGTGATGTGTGCATGAGTTACGTGAGCAGAGTATGATCAGCCACGTGATCAGTGCATGAGTGCCACGTGATCAGTGCATGGTATGTCACGTGACAGGTGTGTGATCAGCCACGTGAACAGTGCATGTTCAGCCACGTGATCAGTGCATGATAGCCACGTGATCAGTGCATGATCAGTTACGTGAGCAGTGTATGATCAGCCACGTGATCAGTGCATGGTCAGACACGTGAACAGTGTATGATCAGCCACGTGATCAGTACATGATATCCAAGTGATCAGTGCATGATCATCACGTGATCAGTGTATGATTAGCCACGTGAACAGTGCATGCTCAGTCACGTGATCTGGGCCTGCTGAGCTGCGTCATTACTGTCTGCTCATCTGCTTGACAATTGCCAGCTGAGCTGCACGATTCCTGCCTGTCATCTGCTTGACAATTGCCAGCTGTGCTGCGTAATTCCTGCCTGCTCAGCTGCTTGATTATTGCCAGCTGAGCAGCATGATTCCTCACACCTGTGTTCCATGATTATTGCCTGCTGACTGTTTGATTCGTGCCTACTCAGCTCTTTGTTTATTGCCTCCAGAGGCACATGATCATTATATGATAGCAAACATGATCAGCGCATGATCAGTCACATGATCAGCGCCATTAAGTCACGTGATCACTACATGATAGTCATGTGATAAGTCCATGCTCAGTCACGGTATCAGTGCATGATCAGCCACGTGATCAGTGCATGATCTGTCACAAGATTAGTGTATGATCATCCACGTGATCAGTGCACGGGTAGTCATGTGATCAGTGCATGATATAGACGTGAACAGTGCTTGATCAGTCTCGTGATCAGTGCATGATAGGCACGTGATCAGTGCATGATCAGTCACCTGATGGGTGTATGATCATTCACGTGACCTGTACATGGTAGCTACATGATCATTGCATGATCAGCCACGTGAGTAGTGCATGATAGCCACGTGATCACTGCATGATCAGTCACGTGATCAGTGCATGATCAGTCATGTGACCAGTACATGGTAGCTGCGTGATCATGGCATGATCAGCCACGTGAGCAGTGCATGAAAGCCACGGGATCAGTGCATGATCAGACACGAGATCAGTGCATGATCAGTCACGTGATCAGTGCATGATCAGCCACGTGATCAGTGCATGACCAGGCACGTGATCAGTGTATGTCCAGCCAAGTGATCAGTGCATGATAGCCACGTGATCAGTGCATGATCAGTCACGTGATCAGTGCATGATCAGTTATGTGATCAGTGTATGATCAGCCACGTGATCACTGCATGATCAGCCACATGATCATTGCATGATCAATTTCGTGATCAGTGCATGATCACTCACGTGACCAGTACATGGTAGCTACGTGATCATTGCCTGATCAGCCACATGATCAATGCATGATAGCCACGTGATCAGTGCATGATAGCCACGTGATAAGTGCATGATCAGTAATGTGATACGTGTGTGATCAGCCACGTGATCAGTGCATGATCTGTCACAAGATTAGTGTATGATCATCCACGTGATCAGTGCACGGGCAGTCATGTGATCAGTGCATGATATAGACGTGAACAGAGCATGATCAGTCTCGTGATCAGTGCATGATAGCCACGTGATCAGTGCATGATCAGTCACCTGATGGGTGTATGATCATTCACGTGACCTGTACATGGTAGCTACATGATCATTGCATGATCAGCCACGTGAGTAGTTCATGATAGCCACGTGATCACTGCATGATCAGTCACGTGATCAGTGCATGATCAGTCATGTGACCAGTACATGGTAGGTGCGTGATCATGGCATGATCAGCCATGTGAGCAGTGCATGATAGCCATGTGATCAGTGCATGATCAGACACGAGATCAGTGCATGATCAGTCACGTGATCAGTGAATGATCAGCCACGTGATCAGTGCATGACCAGGCACATGATCAGTGTATGTCCAGCCAAGTGATCAGTGCATGATAGCCACGTGATCAGTGCATGATCTGTCACGTGATCAGTGCATGATCAGTTATGTGATCAGTGTATGATCAGCCACGTGATCAGTGCATGATCAGCCACATGATCAGTGCATGATCAATTACGTGATCAGTGCATGATCAGTCACGTGACCAGTACATGGTAGCTACGTGATCATTGCCTGATCAGCCACATGATCAGTGCAGGATAGCCACGTGATCAGTGCATGATCAGTCATGTGATACGTGTGTGATCAGCCACGTGATCAGTGCATGATATCCACGTGATCAGTGCATGACAGCCACGTGATCAGTGCATGAGAGCCACGTGATCAGTGCATGATCAGTCACGTGATACATGTGTGATCAGCCACGTGATCAGTGCATGATGAGCCACGTGATCAGTGCAGGATCAATTATGTGATCAGTGCATGATCAGTCACGTGACCAGTACATGGTTGATACGTGATCGTTGCATGATCAGCCAGGTGAGCAGAGCATGATAGCCACGTGGTCAGTGCATGATCAGTCACGTGATCAGTACATGATCAGTCACATGAACAGTGCATGATCATTTATGTGATCTTTGCATGATCAGTCACGTTACCAGTATATGTTTGCTACGTGATCATTCCATGACGAGCCACGTGAGCAGTGCATGATAGCCACTTGATGTGTGCATGAGTTACGTGAGCAGAGTATGATCAGCCACGTGATCAGTGCATGAGTGCCACGTGATCAGTGCATGATATGTCACGTGACAGGTGTGTGATCAGCCACGTGAACAGTGCATGTTCAGCCACGTGATCAGTGCATGATAGCCACGTGATCAGTGCATGATCAGTTACGTGAGCAGTGTATGATCAGCCACGTGATCAGTGTATGGTCAGACACGTGAACAGTGTATGATCAGCCACGTGATCAGTGCATGATATCCAAGTGATCAGTGCATGATCATCACGTGATCAGTGTATGATCAGCCACGTGAACAGTACATGCTCAGTGACGTGATCTGGGCCTGCTGAGTTGCGTGATTACTGTCTGCTCATCTGCTTGACAATTGCCAGCTGAGCTGCACGATTCCTGCCTGTCATCTGCTTGACAATTGCCAGCTGTGCTGTGTAATTCCTGCCTGCTCAGCTGCTTGATTATTGCCAGCTGAGCAGCATGATTCCTCACACCTGTGTTCCATGATTATTGCCTGCTGACTGTTTGATTCGTGCCTACTCAGCTCTTTGTTTATTGCCTCCAGAGGCACATGATCAGTATATGATATCAAACATGATCAGCGCATGATCAGTCACATGATCAGCGCCATTAAGTCACGTGATCACTACATGATAGTCATGTGATCAGTCCATGCTCAGTCACGGTATCAGTGCATGATCAGCCACGTGATCAGTGCATGATCTGTCACAAGATTAGTGTATGATCATCCACGTGATCAGTGCACGGGCAGTCATGTGATCAGTGCATGATATAGACGTGAACAGTGCATGATCAGTCTCGTGATCAGTGCATGATAGCCACGTGATCAGTGCATGATCAGTCACCTGATGGGTGTATGATCATTCACGTGACCTGTACATGGTAGCTACATGATCATTGCATGATCAGCCACGTGAGTAGTTCATGATAGCCACGTGATCACTGCATGATCAGTCACGTGATCAGTGCATGATTAGTCATGTGACCAGTACATGGTAGCTGCGTGATCATGGCATGATCAGCCACGTGAGCAGTGCATGATAGCCACGTGATCAGTGCATGATCAGACACGAGAGCAGTGCATGATCAGTCACGTGATCAGTGCATGATCAGCCACGTGATCAGTGCATGACCAGGCACGTGATTAGTGTATGTCCAGCCAAGTGATCAGTGCATGATAGCCACGTGATCAGTGCATGATCAGTCACGTGATCAGTGCATGATCAGTTATGTCATCAGTGTATGATCAGCCACGTGATCAGTGCATGATCAGCCACATGATCAGTGCATGATCAATTACGTGCTCAGTGCATGATCAGTTACGTGACAAGTACATGGTAGCTACGTGATCATTGCCTGATCAGCCACATGATCAGTGCATGTTAGCCACGTGATCAGTGCAATGACAGCCACGTGATCAGTGCATGAGAGCCACGGGATCAGTGCATGATCAGTCACGTGATACATGTGTGATCAGCCACGTGATCAGTGCATGATGAGCCACGTGATTAGTGCAGGATCAATTACGTGATCAGTGCATGATCAGTCACGTCACCAGTACATGGTTGCTACGTGATCGTTGCATGATCAGCCACGTGAGCAGAGCATGATAGCCACGTGGTCAGTGCATGATCAGTCACGTGATCAGTACATGATCAGTCACGTGAACAGTGCATGATCATTTACGTGATCTTTGCATGATCAGTCACGTTACCAGTATATGGTTGCTACGTGATCATTCCATGACGAGCCACGTGAGCAGTGCATGATAGCCACGTGATGTGTGCATGAGTTACGTGAGCAGAGTATGATCAGCTACGTGATCAGTGCATGAGTGCCACGTGATCAGTGCATGATATGTCACGTGACAGGTGTGTGATCAGCCACGTGAACAGTGCATGTTCAGCCACGTGATCAGTGCATGATAGCCACGTGATCAGTGCATGATCAGTTACGTGAGCAGTGTACGATCAGCCACGTGATCAGTGCATGAGTGCCACGTGATCAGTACATGATATGTCACGTGACAGGTGTGTGATCAGCCACGTGAACAGTGCATGTTCAGCCACGTGATCAGTGCATGATAGCCACGTGATCAGTGCATGATCAGTTACGTGAGCAGTGTATGATCAGCCACGTGATCAGTGCATGGTCAGACACGTGAACAGTGTATGATCAGCCACGTGAACAGTGCATGCTCAGTCACGTGATCTGGGCCTGCTGAGCTGCGTGATTACTGTCTACTCATCTGCTTGACAATTGCCAGCTGAGCTGCACGATTCCTGCCTGTCATCTGCTTGACAATTGCCAGCTGTGCTGCGTAATTCCTGCCTGCTCAGCTGCTTGATTATTGCCAGCTGAGCAGCATGATTCCTCACACCTGAGTTCCATGATTACTGTCTGCTGACTGTTTGATTCGTGCCTACTCAGCTCTTTGTTTATTGCCTCCAGAGGCACATGATCAGTATATGATAGCAAACATGATCAGCGCATGATCAGTCACATGATCAGCGCCATTAAGTCACGTGATCACTACATGATAGTCATGTGATCAGTCCATGCTCAGTCACGGTATCAGTGCATGATCAGCCACGTGATCAGTGCATGATATGTCACAAGATTAGTGTATGATCATCCACGTGATCAGTGCACGGGTAGTCATGTGATCAGTGCATGATATAGACGTGAACAGTGCTTGATCAGTCTCGTGATCAGTGCATGATAGCCACGTGATCAGTGCATGATCAGTCACCTGATGGGTGTATGATCATTCACGTGACCTGTACATGGTAGCTACATGTTCATTGCATGATCAGGCACGTGAGTAGTTCATGATAGCCACGTGATCACTGCATGATCAGTCACGTGATCAGTGCATGATCAGTCATGTGATCAGTGTATGATCAGCCACGTGATCAGTGCATGATCAGCCACATGATCAGTGCATGGTCAATTACGTGATCAGTGCATGATCAGTCACGTGACCAGTACATGGTAGCTACGTGATCATTGCCTGATCAGCCACATGATCAGTGCATGACAGCCACGTGATCAGTGCATGAGAGCCACGTGATCAGTGCATGATCAGTCACGTGATACATGTGTGATCAGCCACGTGATCAGTGCATGATGAGCCACGTGATCAGTGCAGGATCAATTACGTGATCAGTGCATGATCAGTCACGTGACCAGTACATGGTTGCTACGTGATCGTTGCATGATCAGCCAGGTGAGCAGAGCATGATAGCCACGTGGTCAGTGCATGATCAGTCACGTGATCAGTACATGATCAGTCACATGAACAGTGCATGATCATTTACGTGATCTTTGCATGATCAGTCACGTTACCAGTATATGGTTGCCACGTGATCATTCCATGACGAGCCATGTGAGCAGTGCATGATAGCCACGTGATGTGTGCATGAGTTACGTGAGCAGAGTATGATCAGCCACGTGATCAGTGCATGAGTGCCACGTGATCAGTGCATGATATGTCACGTGACAGGTGTGTGATCAGCCACGTGAACAGTGCATGTTCAGCCACGTGATCAGTGCATGATAGCCACGTGATCAGTGCATGATCAGTTACGTGAGCAGTGTATGATCAGCCACGTGATCAGTGCATGGTCAGACACGTGAACAGTGTATGATCAGCCACGTGATCAGTGCATGATATCCAAGTGATCAGTGCATGATCATCACGTGATCAGTGTATGATCAGCCACGTGAACAGTGCATGCTCAGTCACGTGATCTGGGCCTGCTGAGCTGCGTGATTACTGTCTGCTCATCTGCTTGACAATTGCCAGCTGAGCTGCACGATTCCTGCCTGTCATCTGCTTGACAATTGCCAGCTGTGCTGCGTAATTCCTGCCTGCTCAGCTGCTTGATTATTGCCAGCTGAGCAGCATGATTCCTCACACCTGTGTTCCATGATTATTGCCTGCTGACTGTTTGATTCGTGCCTACTCAGCTCTTTGTTTATTGCCTCCAGAGGCACATGATCAGTATATGATAGCAAACATGATCAGCGCATGATCAGTCACATGATCAGCGCCATTAAGTCACGTGATCACTACATGATAGTCATGTGATCAGTCCATGCTCAGTCACGGTATCAGTGCATGATCAGCCACGTGATCAGTGCATGATCTGTCACAAGATTAGTGTATGATCATCCACGTGATCAGTGCACGGGTAGTCATGTGATCAGTGCATGATATAGACGTGAACAGTGCTTGATCAGTCTCGTGATCAGTGCATGATAGCCACGTGATCAGTGCATGATCAGTCACCTGATGGGTGTATGATCATTCACGTGACCTGTACATGGTAGCTACATGATCATTGCATGATCAGCCACGTGAGTAGTTCATGATAGCCACGTGATCAATGCATGATCAGTCACGTGATCAGTGCATGATCAGTCATGTGACCAGTACATGGTAGCTGCGTGATCATGGCATGATCAGCCACGTGAGCAGTGCATGATAGCCACGTGATCAGTGCATGATCAGACACGAGATCAGTGCATGATCAGTCACGTGATCAGTGCATGATCAGCCACGTGATCAGTGCATGACCAGCCACGTGATCAGTGTATGTCAGCCAAGTGATCAGTGCATGATAGCCACGTGATCAGTGCATGATCAGTCACGTGATCAGTGCATGATCAGTTATGTGATCAGTGTATGATCAGCCACGTGATCACTGCATGATCAGCCACATGATCATTGCATGATCAGTTTCGTGATCAGTGCATGATCAGTCACGTGACCAGTACATGGTAGCTACGTGATCATTGCCTGATCAGCCACATGATCAATGCATGATAGCCACGTGATCAGTGCATGATAGCCACGTGATCAGTGCATGATCAGTCATGTGATACGTGTGTGATCAGCCACGTGATCAGTGCATGATCTGTCACAAGATTAGTGTATGATCATCCACGTGATCAGTGCACGGGCAGTCAGTGATCAGTGCAGGATATAGACGTGAACAGTGCATGATCAGTCTCGTGATCAGTGCCTGATAGCCACGTGATCAGTGCATGATCAGTCACCTGCTGGGTGTATGATCATTCACGTGACCTGTACATGGTAGCTACATGTTCATTGCATGATCAGGCACGTGAGTAGTTCATGATAGCCACGTGATCACTGCATGATCAGTCACGTGATCAGTGCATGATCAGTCATGTGATCAGTGTATGATCAGCCACGTGATCAGTGCATGATCAGCCACATGATCAGTGCATGGTCAATTACGTGATCAGTGCATGATCAGTCACGTGACCAGTACATGGTAGCTACGTGATCATTGCCTGATCAGCCACATGATCAGTGCATGACAGCCACGTGATCAGAGCATGAGAGCCACGTGATCAGTGCATGATCAGTCACGTGATACATGTGTGATCAGCCACGTGATCAGTGCATGATGAGCCACGTGATCAGTGCAGGATCAATTACGTGATCAGTGCATGATCAGTCACGTGACCAGTACATGGTTGCTACGTGATCGTTGCATGATCAGCCAGGTGAGCAGAGCATGATAGCCACGTGGTCAGTGCATGATCAGTCACGTGATCAGTACATGATCAGTCACATGAACAGTGCATGATCCTTTACGTGATCTTTGCATGATCAGTCACGTTACCAGTATATGGTTGCCACGTGATCATTCCATGACGAGCCACGTGAGCAGTGCATGATAGCCACGTGATGTGTGCATGAGTTACGTGAGCAGAGTATGATCAGCCACGTGATCAGTGCATGAGTGCCACGTGATCAGTGCATGATATGTCACGTGACAGGTGTGTGATCAGCCACGTGAACAGTGCATGTTCAGCCACGTGATCAGTGCATGATAGCCACGTGATCAGTGCATGATCAGTTACGTGAGCAGTGTATGATCAGCCACGTGATCAGTGCATGGTCAGACACGTGAACAGTGTATGATCAGCCACGTGATCAGTGCATGATATCCAAGTGATCAGTGCATGATCATCACGTGATCAGTGTATGATCAGCCACGTGAACAGTGCATGCTCAGTCACGTGATCTGGGCCTGCTGAGCTGCGTGATTACTATCTGCTCATCTGCTTGACAATTGCCAGCTGAGCTGCACGATTCCTGCCTGTCATCTGCTTGACAATTGCCAGCTGTGCTGCGTAATTCCTGCCTGCTCAGCTGCTTGATTATTGCCAGCTGAGCAGCATGATTCCTCACACCTGTGTTCCATGATTATTGCCTGCTGACTGTTTGATTCGTGCCTACTCAGCTCTTTGTTTATTGCCTCCAGAGGCACATGATCAGTATATGATATCAAACATGATCAGCGCATGATCAGTCACATGATCAGCGCCATTAAGTCACGTGATCACTACATGATAGTCATGTGATAAGTCCATGTTCAGTCACGGTATCAGTGCATGATCAGCCACGTGATCAGTGCATGATCTGTCACAAGATTAGTGTATGATCATCCACGTGATCAGTGCACGGGTAGTCATGTGATCAGTGCATGATATAGACGTGAACAGTGCTTGATCAGTCTCGTGATCAGTGCATGATAGGCACGTGATCAGTGCATGATCAGTCACCTGATGGGTGTATGATCATTCACGTGACCTGTACATGGTAGCTACATGATCATTGCATGATCAGCCACGTGAGTAGTGCATGATAGCCACGTGATCAATGCATGATCAGTCACGTGATCAGTGCATGATCAGTCATGTGACCAGTACATGGTAGCTGCGTGATCATGGCATGATTAGCCACGTGAGCAGTGCATGATAGCCACGGGATCAGTGCATGATCAGACACGAGATCAGTGCATGATCAGTCACGTGATCAGTGCATGATCAGCCACGTGATCAGTGCATGACCAGGCACGTGATCAGTGTATGTCCAGCCAAGTGATCAGTGCATGATAGCCACGTGATCAGTGCATGATCAGTCACGTGATCAGTGCATGATCAGTTATGTGATCAGTGTATGATCAGCCACGTGATCACTGCATGATCAGCCACATGATCATTGCATGATCAATTTCGTGATCAGTGCATGATCACTCACGTGACCAGTACATGGTAGCTACGTGATCATTGCCTGATCAGCCACATGATCAATGCATGATAGCCACGTGATCAGTGCATGATAGCCACGTGATCAGTGCATGATCAGTCATGTGATACGTGTGTGATCAGCCACGTGATCAGTGCATGATCTGTCACAAGATTAGTGTATGATCATCCACGTGATCAGTGCACGGGCAGTCATGTGATCAGTGCATGATATAGACGTGAACAGAGCATGATCAGTCTCGTGATCAGTGCATGATAGCCACGTGATCAGTGCATGATCAGTCACCTGATGGGTGTATGATCATTCACGTGACCTGTACATGGTAGCTACATGATCATTGCATGATCAGCCACGTGAGTAGTTCATGATAGCCACGTGATCACTGCATGATCAGTCACGTGATCAGTGCATGATCAGTCATGTGACCAGTACATGGTAGGTGCGTGATCATGGCATGATCAGCCATGTGAGCAGTGCATGATAGCCATGTGATCAGTGCATGATCAGACACGAGATCAGTGCATGATCAGTCACGTGATCAGTGAATGATCAGCCACGTGATCAGTGCATGACCAGGCACATGATCAGTGTATGTCCAGCCAAGTGATCAGTGCATGATAGCCACGTGATCAGTGCATGATCTGTCACGTGAGCAGTGCATGATCAGTTATGTGATCAGTGTATGATCAGCCACGTGATCAGTGCATGATCAGCCACATGATCAGTGCATGATCAATTACGTGATCAGTGCATGATCAGTCACGTGACCAGTACATGGTAGCTACGTGATCATTGCCTGATCAGCCACATGATCAGTGCATGATAGCCACGTGATCAGTGCATGATCAGTCATGTGATACGTGTGTGATCAGCCACGTGATCAGTGCATGATATCCACGTGATCAGTGCATGACAGCCACGTGATCAGTGCATGAGAGCCACGTGATCAGTGCATGATCAGTCACGTGATACATGTGTGATCAGCCACGTGGTCAGTGCATGATCAGTCACGTGATCAGTACATGATCAGTCACATGAACAGTGCATGATCATTTACGTGATCTTTGCATGATCAGTCACGTTACCAGTATATGTTTGCTACGTGATCATTCCATGACGAGCCACGTGAGCAGTGCATGATAGCCACGTGATGTGTGCATGAGTTACGTGAGCAGAGTATGATCAGCCACGTGATCAGTGCATGAGTGCCACGTGATCAGTGCATGATATGTCACGTGACAGGTGTGTGATCAGCCACGTGAACAGTGCATGTTCAGCCACGTGATCAGTGCATGATAGCCACGTGATCAGTGCATGATCAGTTACGTGAGCAGTGTATGATCAGCCACGTGATCAGTGTATGGTCAGACACGTGAACAGTGTATGATCAGCCACGTGATCAGTGCATGATATCCAAGTGATCAGTGCATGATCATCACGTGATCAGTGTATGATCAGCCACGTGAACAGTACATGCTCAGTGACGTGATCTGGGCCTGCTGAGCTGCGTGATTACTGTCTGCTCATCTGCTTGACAATTGCCAGCTGAGCTGCACGATTCCTGCCTGTCATCTGCTTGACAATTGCCAGCTGTGCTGCGTAATTCCTGCCTGCTCAGCTGCTTGATTATTGCCAGCTGAGCAGCATGATTCCTCACACCTGTGTTCCATGATTATTGCCTGCTGACTGTTTGATTCGTGCCTACTCAGCTCTTTGTTTATTGCCTCCAGAGGCACATGATCAGTATATGATATCAAACATGATCAGCGCATGATCAGTCACATGATCAGCGCCATTAAGTCACGTGATCACTACATGATAGTCATGTGATCAGTCCATGCTCAGTCACGGTATCAGTGCATGATCAGCCACGTGATCAGTGCATGATCTGTCACAAGATTAGTGTATGATCATCCACGTGATCAGTGCACGGGCAGTCATGTGATCAGTGCATGATATAGACGTGAACAGTGCATGATCAGTCTCGTGATCAGTGCATGATAGCCACGTGATCAGTGCATGATCAGTCACCTGATGGGTGTATGATCATTCACGTGACCTGTACATGGTAGCTACATGATCATTGCATGATCAGCCACGTGAGTAGTTCATGATAGCCACGTGATCACTGCATGATCAGTCACGTGATCAGTGCATGATTAGTCATGTGACCAGTACATGGTAGCTGCGTGATCATGGCATGATCAGCCACGTGAGCAGTGCATGATAGCCACGTGATCAGTGCATGATCAGACACGAGAGCAGTGCATGATCAGTCACGTGATCAGTGCATGATCAGCCACGTGATCAGTGCATGACCAGGCACGTGATTAGTGTATGTCCAGCCAAGTGATCAGTGCATGATAGCCACGTGATCAGTGCATGATCAGTCACGTGATCAGTGCATGATCAGTTATGTCATCAGTGTATGATCAGCCACGTGATCAGTGCATGATCAGCCACATGATCAGTGCATGATCAATTACGTGCTCAGTGCATGATCAGTTACGTGACAAGTACATGGTAGCTACGTGATCATTGCCTGATCAGCCACATGATCAGTGCATGATAGCCACGTGATCAGTGCAATGACAGCCACGTGATCAGTGCATGAGAGCCACGGGATCAGTGCATGATCAGTCACGTGATACATGTGTGATCAGCCACGTGATCAGTGCATGATGAGCCACGTGATTAGTGCAGGATCAATTACGTGATCAGTGCATGATCAGTCACGTGACCAGTACATGGTTGCTACGTGATCGTTGCATGATCAGCCACGTGAGCAGAGCATGATAGCCACGTGGTCAGTGCATGATCAGTCACGTGATCAGTACATGATCAGTCACGTGAACAGTGCATGATCATTTACGTGATCTTTGCATGATCAGTCACGTTACCAGTATATGGTTGCTACGTGATCATTCCATGACGAGCCACGTGAGCAGTGCATGATAGCCACGTGATGTGTGCATGAGTTACGTGAGCAGAGTATGATCAGCTACGTGATCAGTGCATGAGTGCCACGTGATCAGTGCATGATATGTCACGTGACAGGTGTGTGATCAGCCACGTGAACAGTGCATGTTCAGCCACGTGATCAGTGCATGATAGCCACGTGATCAGTGCATGATCAGTTACGTGAGCAGTGTACGATCAGCCACGTGATCAGTGCATGAGTGCCACGTGATCAGTGCATGATATGTCACGTGACAGGTGTGTGATCAGCCACGTGAACAGTGCATGTTCAGCCACGTGATCAGTGCATGATCAGTTACGTGAGCAGAGTATGATCAGCCACGTGATCAGTGCATGAGTTCCACGTGATTAGTGCATGATATGTCACGTGACAGGTGTGATCAGCCACGTGAACAGTGCATGTTCAGCCACGTGATCAGTGCATGATAGCCACGTGATCAGTGCATGATCAGTTACGTGAGCAGTGTATGATCAGCCACGTGATCAGTGCATGGTCAGACACGTGAACAGTGTATGATCAGCCACGTGAACAGTGCATGCTCAGTCACGTGATCTGGGCCTGCTGAGCTGCGTGATTACTGTCTACTCATCTGCTTGACAATTGCCAGCTGAGCTGCACGATTCCTGCCTGTCATCTGCTTGACAATTGCCAGCTGTGCTGCGTAATTCCTGCCTGCTCAGCTGCTTGATTATTGCCAGCTGAGCAGCATGATTCCTCACACCTGAGTTCCATGATTATTGCCTGCTGACTGTTTGATTCGTGCCTACTCAGCTCTTTGTTTATTGCCTCCAGAGGCACATGATCAGTATATGATAGCAAACATGATCAGCGCATGATCAGTCACATGATCAGCGCCATTAAGTCACGTGATCACTACATGATAGTCATGTGATCAGTCCATGCTCAGTCACGGTATCAGTGCATGATCAGCCACGTGATCAGTGCATGATATGTCACAAGATTAGTGTATGATCATCCACGTGATCAGTGCACGGGCAGTCATGTGATCAGTGCATGATATAGACGTGATCAGTGCATGATCAGTCACGTGATCAGTGCATGATAGCCACGTGATCAGTGCATGATCAGTCACCTGATGGGTGCATGATCATTCACGTGACCTGTACATGGTAGCTACATGATCATTGCATGATCAGCCACGTGATCAGTGCATGATCAGCCACGTGATCAGTGCATGATCAGTCACGTTACCAGTATATGGTTGCACGTGATCATTCCATGACAGCCACGTGAGCAGTGCATGATAGCCACGTGATGTGTGCATGAGTCACGTGATCAGTGCATGATCAGCCACGTGATCAGTGCATGAGTGCCACGTGATCAGTGCATGATAGTCACGATCAGTGTGTGATCAGCCACGTGATCAGTGCATGATCAGCCACGTGATCAGTGCATGATAGCCACGTGATCAGTGCATGATCATCACGTGATCAGTGTATGATCAGCCACGTGAACAGTGCATGCTCAGTCACGTGATCAGGGCCTGCTGAGCTGCGTGATTACTGTCTGCTCATCTGCTTGACAATTGCCAGCTGAGCTGCACGATTCCTGCCTGTCATCTGCTTGACAATTGCCAGCTGTGCTGTGTAATTCCTGCCTGCTCAGCTGCTTGATTATTGCCAGCTGAGCAGCATGATTCCTCACACCTGAGTTCCATGATTATTGCCTGCTGACTGTTTGATTCGTGCCTACTCAGCTCTTTGTTTATTGCCTCCAGAGGCACATGATCAGTATATGATAGCAAACATGATCAGCGCATGATCAGTCACATGATCAGCGCCATTAAGTCACGTGATCACTACATGATACTCATGTGATCAGTCCATGCTCAGTCACGGTATCAGTGCATGATCAGCCACGTGATCAGTGCATGATCTGTCACAAGATTAGTGTATGATCATCCACGTGATCAGTGCACGGGCAGTCATGTGATCAGTGCATGATATAGACGTGATCAGTGCATGATCAGTCTCGTGATCAGTGCATGATAGCCACGTGATCAGTGCATGATCAGTCACGTGATCAGTGCATGATCAGTTACGTGATCAGTGCATGATCAGCCACGTGATCAGTGCATGATCAGCCACGTGATCAGTGCATGATCAATTACGTGCTCAGTGCATGATCAGTTAGGTGACCAGTACATGGTAGCTACGTGATCATTGCATGATCAGCCACGTGATCAGTGCATGATAGCCACGTGATCAGTGCATGATAGCCACGTGATCAGTGCATGATCAGTCATGTGATACGTGTGTGATCAGCCACATGATCAGTGCATGATATCCACGTGATCAGTGCATGACATCCACGTGATCAGTGCATGACAGCCACGTGATCAGTGCATGATCAGTCACGTGATACATGTGTGATCAGCCACGTGATCAGTGCATGATGAGCAACGTGATCAGTGCATGATCAATTACGTGATCAGTGCATGATCAGTCACGTGACCAGTACATGGTTGCTACGTGATCGTTGCATGATCAGCCACGTGAGCATAGCATGATAGCCACGTGATCAGTGCATGATCAGTCACGTGATCAGTACATGATCAGTCACGTGAACAGTGCATGATCATTTACGTGATCTTTGCATGATCAGTCACGTGACCAGTATATGGTTGCTACGTGATCATTCCATGACGAGCCACGTGAGCAGTGCATGATAGCCACGTGATGTGTGCATGAGTTACGTGAGCAGAGTATGATCAGCCACGTGATCAGTGCATGAGTGCCACGTGATCAGTGCATGATATGTCACGTGACAGGTGTGTGATCAGCCACGTGAACAGTGCATGTTCAGCCACGTGATCAGTGCATGATAGCCACGTGATCAGTGCATGATCAGCCACGTGATCAGTGCATGAGCCACGTGATCAGTGCATGATCATCACGTGATCAGTGCATGATCAGCCACGTGAACAGTGCATGATCAGCCACGTGATCAGTGCATGATATCCAAGTGATCAGTGCATGATCATCACGTGATCAGTGTATGATCAGCCACGTGAACAGTGCATGCTCAGTCACGTGATCAGGGCCTGCTGAGCTGCGTGATTACTGTCTGCTCATCTGCTTGACAATTGCCAGCTGAGCTGCACGATTCCTGCCTGTCATCTGCTTGACAATTGCCAGCTGTGCTGCGTAATTCCTGCCTGCTCAGCTGCTTGATTATTGCCAGCTGAGCAGCATGATTCCTCACACCTGAGTTCCATGATTATTGCCTGCTGACTGTTTGATTCGTGCCTACTCAGCTCTTTGTTTATTGCCTCCAGAGGCACATGATCAGTATATGATAGCAAACATGATCAGCGCATGATCAGTCACATGATCAGCGCCATTAAGTCACGTGATCACTACATGATAGTCATGTGATCAGTCCATGCTCAGTCACGGTATCAGTGCATGATCAGCCACGTGATCAGTGCATGATCTGTCACAAGATTAGTGTATGATCATCCACGTGATCAGTGCACGGGCAGTCATGTGATCAGTGCATGATATAGACGTGAACAGTGCATGATCAGTCACGTGATCAGTGCATGATCAGTCACGTGACCAGTATATGGTTGCTACGTGATCATTGCATGATCAGCCACGTGATCAGTGCATGATAGCCACGTGATGTGTGCATGAGTTACGTGATCAGTGCATGATCAGCCACGTGATCAGTGCATGATGCCACGTGATCAGTGCATGATCAGTCACGTGACAGTGCATGATCAGCCACGTGATCAGTGCATGATCAGCCACGTGATCAGTGCATGATAGCCACGTGATCAGTGCATGATCAGCCACGTGATCAGTGCATGATCAGCCACGTGATCAGTGCATGATCAGTCACGTGATCAGTGCATGATCAGCCACGTGATCAGTGCATGATCAGCCACATGATCAGTGCATGATCAATTACGTGATCAGTGCATGATCAGTCACGTGACCAGTACATGGTAGCTACGTGATCATTGCATGATCAGCCACGTGATCAGTGCATGATAGCCACGTGATCAGTGCATGATCAGTCATGTGATACGTGTGTGATCAGCCACGTGATCAGTGCATGATATCCACGTGATCAGTGCATGACAGCCACGTGATCAGTGCATGAGAGCCACGGATCAGTGCATGATCAGTCACGTGATACATGTGTGATCAGCCACGTGATCAGTGCATGATGAGCCACGTGATCAGTGCAGGATCAATTACGTGATCAGTGCATGATCAGTCACGTGACCAGTACATGGTTGCTACGTGATCGTTGCATGATCAGCCACGTGAGCAGAGCATGATAGCCACGTGGTCAGTGCATGATCAGTCACGTGATCAGTACATGATCAGTCACGTGAACAGTGCATGATCATATACGTGATCTCTGCATGATCAGTCACGTTACCAGTATATGGTTGCTACGTGATCATTCCATTACGAGCCACGTGAGCAGTGCATGATAGCCACGTGATGTGTGCATGAGTTACGTGAGCAGAGTATGATCAGCCACGTGATCAGTGCATGAGTGCCACGTGATCAGTGCATGATATTTCACGTGACAGGTGTGTGATCAGCCACGTGAACAGTGCATGATCAGCCACGTGATCAGTGCATGATAGCCACGTGATCAGTGCATGATCATCACGTGATCAGTGTATGATCAGCCACGTGAACAGTGCATGCTCAGTCACGTGATCAGGGCCTGCTGAGCTGCGTGATTACTGTCTGCTCATCTGCTTGACAATTGCCAGCTGAGCTGCACGATTCCTGCCTGTCATCTGCTTGACAATTGCCAGCTGTGCTGCGTAATTCCTGCCTGCTCAGCTGCTTGATTATTGCCAGCTGAGTAGCATGATTCCTCACACCTGAGTTCCATGATTATTGCCTGCTGACTGTTTGATTCGTGCCTACTCAGCTCTTTGTTTATTGCCTCCAGAGGCACATGATCAGTATATGATAGCAAACATGATCAGCGCATGATCAGTCACATGATCAGCGCCATTAAGTCACGTGATCACTACATGATAGTCATGTGATCAGTCCATGCTCAGTCACGGTATCAGTGCATGATCAGCCACGTGATCAGTGCATGATCTGTCACAAGATTAGTGTATGATCATCCACGTGATCAGTGCACGGGCAGTCATGTGATCAGTGCATGATATAGACGTGAACAGTGCATGATCAGTCTCGTGATCAGTGCATGATAGCCACGTGATCAGTGCATGATCAGTCACCTGATGGGTGTATGATCATTCACGTGACTTGTACATGGTAGCTACATGATCATTGCATGATCAGCCACGTGAGTAGTTCATGATAGCCACGTGATCACTGCATGATCAGTCACGTGATCAGTGCATGATCAGTCATGTGACAAGTACATGGTAGCTGCGTGATCATGGCATGATCAGCCACGTGAGCAGTGCATGATAGCCACGTGATCAGTGCATGATCAGACACGAGATCAGTGCATGATCAGTCACGTGATCAGTGCATGACCAGGCACGTGATCAGTGTATGTCCAGCCAAGTGATCAGTGCATGATAGCCACGTGATCAGTGCATGATCAGTCACGTGATCAGTGCATGATCAGTTATGTGATCAGTGTATGATCAGCCACGTGATCAGTGCATGATCAGCCACATGATCAGTGCATGTTCAATTACGTGATCAGTGCATGATCAGTCACGTGACCAGTACATGGTAGCTACGTGATCATTGCCTGATCAGCCACGTGATCAGTGCATGATAGCCACGTGATCAGTGCATGATAGCCACGTGATCAGTGCATGATCAGTCATGTGATACGTGTGTGATCAGCCACGTGATCAGTGCATGATATCCACGTGATCAGTGCATGACAGCCACGTGATCAGTGCATGAGAGCCACGGGATCAGTGCATGATCAGTCACGTGATACATGTGTGATCAGCCACGTGATCAGTGCATGATGAGCCACGTGATCAGTGCAGGATCAATTACGTGATCAGTGCATGATCAGTCACGTGACCAGTACATGGTTGCTACGTGATCGTTGCATGATCAGCCACGTGAGCAGAGCATGATAGCCACGTGTCAGTGCATGATCAGTCACGTGATCAGTACATGATCAGACACGTGAACAGTGCATGATCATGTACGTGATCTTTGCATGATCAGTCACGTTACCAGTATAGGGTTGCTACGTGATCATTCCATGACGAGCCACGTGAGCAGTGCATGATAGCCACGTGATGTGTGCATGAGTTACGTGAGCAGAGTATGATCAGCCACGTGATCAGTGCATGAGTGCCACGTGATCAGTGCATGATATGTCACGTGACAGGTGTGTGATCAGCCACGTGAACAGTGCATGTTCAGCCACGTGATCAGTGCATGATAGCCACGTGATCAGTGCATGATCAGTTACGTGAGCAGTGTATGATCAGCCACGTGATCAGTGCATGGTCAGACACGTGAACAGTGTATGATCAGCCACGTGATCAGTGCATGATATCCAAGTGATCAGTGCATGATCATCACGTGATCAGTGTATGATCAGCCACGTGAACAGTGCATGCTCAGTCACGTGATCTGGGCCTGCTGAGCTGCGTGATTACTGTCTGCTCATCTGCTTGACAATTGCCAGCTGAGCTGCACGATTCCTGCCTGTCATCTGCTTGACAATTGCCAGCTGTGCTGCGTAATTCCTGCCTGCTCAGCTGCTTGATTATTGCCAGCTGAGCAGCATGATTCCTCACACCTGAGTTCCATGATTATTGCCTGCTGACTGTTTGATTCGTGCCTACTCAGCTCTTTGTTTATTGCCTCCAGAGGCACATGATCAGTGTATGATAGCAAACATGATCAGCGCATGATCAGTCACATGATCAGCGCCATTAAGTCACGTGATCACTACATGATAGTCATGTGATCAGTCCATGCTCAGTCACGGTATCAGTGCATGATCAGCCACGTGATCAGTGCATGATCTGTCACAAGATTAGTGTATGATCATCCACGTGATCAGTGCACGGGCAGTCATGTGATCAGTGCATGATATAGACGTGAACAGTGCATGACCAGTCTCGTGATCAGTGCATGATAGCCACGTGATCAGTGCATGATCAGTCACCTGATGGGTGTATGATCATTCACGTGACCTGTACATGGTAGCTACATGATCATTGCATGATCAGCCACTTGAGTAGTTCATGATAGCCACGTGATCACTGCATGATCAGTCACGTGATCAGTGCATGATCAGTCATGTGACCAGTACATGGTAGCTGCGTGATCATGGCATGATCAGCCACGTGAGCAGTGCATGATAGCCACGTGATCAGTGCATGAGTTACGTGATCAGTGCATGATCAGCCACGTGATCAGTGCATGATCAGCCACGTGATCAGTGCATGATCAGTCACGTGATCAGTGTGTGATCAGCCACGTGATCAGTGCATGATCAGCCACGTGATCAGTGCATGATCAGCCACGTGATCAGTGCATGATCAGTTACGTGATCAGTGCATGATCAGCCACGTGATCAGTGCATGATCAGTCACGTGATCAGTGCATGATCAGCCACGTGATCAGTGCATGATATCCACGTGATCAGTGCATGACAGCCACGTGATCAGTGCATGAGAGCCACGTGATCAGTGCATGATCAGTCACGTGATACATGTGTGATCAGCCACGTGATCAGTGCATGATGAGCCACGTGATCAGTGCAGGATCAATTACGTGATCAGTGCATGATCAGTCACGTGACCAGTAAATGGTTGCTACGTGATCGTTGCATGATCAGCCACGTGAGCAGAGCATGATAGCCACGTGATCAGTGCATGATCAGTCACGTGATCAGTACATGATCAGTCACGTTAACAGTGCATGATCATTTACGTGATCTTTGCATGATCAGTCACGTTACCAGTATATGGTTGCTACGTGATCATTCCATGACGAGCCACGTGAGCAGTGCATGATAGCCACGTGATGTGTGCATGAGTTACGTGAGCAGAGTATGATCAGCCACGTGATCAGTGCATGAGTGCCACGTGATCAGTGCATGATATGTCACGTGACAGGTGTGTGATCAGCCACGTGAACAGTGCATGTTCAGCCACGTGATCAGTGCATGATAGCCACGTGATCAGTGCATGATCAGTTACGTGAGCAGTGTATGATCAGCCACGTGATCAGTGCATGGTCAGACACGTGAACAGTGTATGATCAGCCACGTGATCAGTGCATGATATCCAAGTGATCAGTGCATGATCATCACGTGATCAGTGTATGATCAGCCACGTGAACAGTGCATGCTCAGTCACGTGACCTGGGCCTGCTGAGCTGCGTGATTACTGTCTGCTCATCTGCTTGACAATTGCCAGCTGAGCTGCACGATTCCTGCCTGTCATCTGCTTGACAATTGCCAGCTGTGCTGCGTAATTCCTGCCTGCTCAGCTGCTTGATTATTGCCAGCTGAGCAGCATGATTCCTCACACCTGAGTTCCATGATTATTGCCTGCTGACTGTTTGATTCGTGCCTACTCAGCTCTTTGTTTATTGCCTCCAGAGGCACATGATCAGTGTATGATAGCAAACATGATCAGCGCATGATCAGTCACATGATCAGCGCCATTAAGTCACGTGATCACTACATGATAGTCATGTGATCAGTCCATGCTCAGTCACGGTATCAGTGCATGATCAGCCACGTGATCAGTGCATGATCTGTCACAAGATTAGTGTATGATCATCCACGTGATCAGTGCACGGTCAGTCATGTGATCAGTGCATGATATAGACGTGAACAGAGCATGATCAGTCTCGTGATCAGTGCATGATAGCCACGTGATCAGTGCATGATCAGTCACCTGATGGGTGTATGATCATTCACGTGACCTGTACATGGTAGCTACATGATCATTGCATGATCAGCCACTTGAGTAGTTCATGATAGCCACGTGATCACTGCATGATCAGTCACGTGATCAGTGCATGATCAGTCATGTGACCAGTACATGGTAGCTGCGTGATCATGGCATGATCAGCCACGTGAGCAGTGCATGATAGCCACGTGATCAGTGCATGATCAGACACGAGATCAGTGCATGATCAGTCACGTGATCAGTGCATGATCAGCCACGTGATCAGTGCATGACCAGACACGTGATCAGTGTATGTCCAGCCAAGTGATCAGTGCATGATAGCCACGTGATCAGTGCATGATCAGTCACGTGATCAGTGCATGATCAGTTATGTGATCAGTGTATGATCAGCCACGTGATCAGTGCATGATCAGCCACATGATCAGTGCATGATCAATTACGTGATCAGTGCATGATCAGTCACGTGACCAGTACATGGTAGCTACGTGATCATTGCCTGATCAGCCACGTGATCAGTGCATGATAGCCACGTGATCAGTGCATGATAGCCACGTGATCAGTGCATGATCAGTCATGTGATACGTGTGTGATCAGCCACGTGATCAGTGCATGATATCCACGTGATCAGTGCATGACAGCCACGTGATCAGTGCATGAGAGCCACGTGATCAGTGCATGATCAGTCACGTGATACATGTGTGATCAGCCACGTGATCAGTGCATGATGAGCCACGTGATCAGTGCAGGATCAATTACGTGATCAGTGCATGATCAGTCACGTGACCAGTACATGGTTGCTACGTGATCGTTGCATGATCAGCCACGTGAGCAGAGCATGATAGCCACGTGGTCAGTGCATGATCAGTCACGTGATCAGTACATGATCAGTCACGTGAACAGTGCATGATCATTTACGTGATCTTGCATGATCAGTCACGTTACCAGTATATGGTTGCTACGTGATCATTCCATGACGAGCCACGTGAGCAGTGCATGATAGCCACGTGATGTGTGCATGAGTTACGTGAGCAGAGTATGATCAGCCACGTGATCAGTGCATGAGTGCCACGTGATCAGTGCATGATATGTCACGTGACAGTGTGTGATCAGCCACGTGAACAGTGCATGTTCAGCCACGTGATCAGTGCATGATAGCCACGTGATCAGTGCATGATCAGTTACGTGATCAGTGCATGATCAGCCACGTGATCAGTGCATGATCAGCCACGTGATCAGTGCATGATCAGTCACGTGATCAGTGCATGATCAGTCACGTGACCAGTGCATGATAGCTACGTGATCATGCATGATCAGCCACGTGATCAGTGCATGATAGCCACGTGATCAGTGCATGATCAGTCACGTGATCAGTGCATGATCAGTCACGTGATCAGTGCATGATCAGCCACGTGATCAGTGCATGATCAGTTACGTGATCAGTGCATGATCAGCCACGTGATCAGTGCATGACAGCCACGTGATCAGTGCATGATCAGCCACGTGATCAGTGCATGATCAGTCACGTGATCAGTGCATGATCAGTTACGTGATCAGTGCATGATCAGCCACGTGATCATTCCATGACAGCCACGTGAGCAGTGCATGATAGTCACGTGATCAGTGCATGAGTTACGTGAGCAGAGTGTGATCAGCCACGTGATCAGTGCATGATCTGTCACAAGATTAGTGTATGATCATCCACGTGATCCGTGCACGGGCAGTCATGTGATCAGTGCATGATATAGACGTGAACAGTGCATGATCAGTCTCGTGATCAGTGCATGATAGCCACGTGATCAGTGCATGATCAGTCACCTGATGGGTGTATGATCATTCACGTGACCTGTACATGGTAGCTACATGATCATTGCATGATCAGCCACGTGAGTAGTTCATGATAGCCACGTGATCACTGCATGATCAGTCACGTGATCAGTGCATTATCAGTCATGTGACCATTACATGGTAGCTGCGTGATCATGGCATGATCAGCCACGTGAGCAGTGCATGATAGCCACGTGATCAGTGCATGATCAGACACGAGATCAGTGCATGATCAGTCACGTGATCAGTGCATGATCAGCCACGTGATCAGTGCATGACAAGGCACGTGATCAGTGTATGTCCAGCCAAGTGATCAGTGCATGATAGCCACGTGATCAGTGCATGATCAGTCACGTGATCAGTGCATGATCAGTTATGTGATCAGTGTATGATCAGCCACGTGATCAGTGCATGATCAGCCACATGATCAGTGCATGATCAATTACGTGATCAGTGCATGATCAGTCACGTGACCAGTACATGGTAGCTACGTGATCATTGCCTGATCAGCCACGTGATCAGTGCATGATAGCCACGTGATCAGTGCATGATAGCCACGTGATCAGTGCATGATCAGTCATGTGATACGTGTGTGATCAGCCACATGATCAGTGCATGATATCCACGTGATCAGTGCATGACAGCCACGTGATCAGTGCATGAGAGCCACGGATCAGTGCATGATCAGTCACGTGATACATGTGTGATCAGCCACGTGATCAGTGCATGATGAGCCACGTGATCAGTGCAAGATAAATTACGTGATCAGTGCATGATCAGTCACGTGACCAGTACATGGTTGCTACGTGATCGTTGCATGATCAGCCACGTGAGCAGAGCATGATAGCCATGTGGTCAGTGCATGATCAGTCACGTGATCAGTACATGATCAGTCACGTGAACAGTGCATGATCATTTACGTGATCTTTGCATGATCAGTCACGTTACCAGTATATGGTTGCTACGTGATCATTCCATGACGAGCCACGTGAGCAGTGCATGATAGCCACGTGATGTGTGCATGAGTTACGTGAGCAGAGTATGATCAGCCACGTGATCAGTGCATGAGTGCCACGTGATCAGTGCATGATATGTCACGTGACAGGTGTGTGATCAGCCACGTGAACAGTGCATGTTCAGCCACGTGATCAGTGCATGATAGCCACGTGATCAGTGCATGATCAGTTACGTGAGCAGTGTATGATCAGCCACGTGATCAGTGCATGGTCAGACACGTGAACAGTGTATGATCAGCCACGTGATCAGTGCATGATATCCAAGTGATCAGTGCATGATCATCACGTGATCAGTGTATGATCAGCCACGTGAACAGTGCATGCTCAGTCACGTGATCTGGGCCTGCTGAGCTGCGTGATTACTGTCTGCTCATCTGCTTGACAATTGCCAGCTGAGCTGCACGATTCCTGCCTGTCATCTGCTTGACAATTGCCAGCTGTGCTGCGTAATTCCTGCCTGCTCAGCTGCTTGATTATTGCCAGCTGAGCAGCATGATTCCTCACACCTGAGTTCCATGATTATTGCCTGCTGACTGTTTGATTCGTGCCTACTCAGCTCTTTGTTTATTGCCTCCAGAGGCACATGATCAGTGTATGATAGCAAACATGATCAGCGCATGATCAGTCACATGATCAGCGCCATTAAGTCACGTGATCACTACATGATAGTCATGTGATCAGTCCATGCTCAGTCACGGTATCAGTGCATGATCAGCCACGTGATCAGTGCATGATCTGTCACAAGATTAGTGTATGATCATCCACGTGATCAGTGCACGGGCAGTCATGTGATCAGTGCATGATATAGACGTGAACAGTGCATGATCAGTCTCGTGATCAGTGCATGATAGCCACGTGATCAGTGCATGATCAGTCACCTGATGGGTGTATGATCATTCACGTGACCTGTACATGGTAGCTACATGATCATTGCATGATCAGCCACGTGAGTAGTTCATGATAGCCACGTGATCACTGCATGATCAGTCACGTGATCAGTGCATGATCAGTCATGTGACCAGTACATGGTAGCTGCGTGATCATGGCATGATCAGCCACGTGAGCAGTGCATGATAGCCACGTGATCAGTGCATGATCAGACACGAGATAAGTGCATGATCAGTCACGTGATCAGTGCATGATCAGCCACGTGATCAGTGCATGATCAGTCACGTGATCAGTGCATGATCAGCCACGTGATCAGTGCATGATCAGTCACGTGATCAGTGCATGATCAGCCACGTGATCAGTGCATGATCAGCCACGTGATCAGTGCATGATCAGCCACGTGATCAGTGCATGATCAGTTACGTGATCAGTGCATGATCAGCTACGTGATCAGTGCATGATCAGCCACGTGATCAGTGCATGATAGCCACGTGATCAGTGCATGATAGCCACGTGATCAGTGCATGATCAGCCACGTGATCAGTGCATGATCAGTCACGTGATCAGTGCATGATCAGCCACGTGATCAGTGCATGATATCCACGTTATCAGTGCATGACAGCCACGTGATCAGTGCATGAGAGCCACGTGATCAGTGCATGATCAGTCACGTGATACATGTGTGATCAGCCACGTGATCAGTGCATGATGAGCCACGTGATCATTGCAGGATCAATTACGTGATCAGTGCATGATCAGTCACGTGACCAGTACATGGTTGCTACGTGATCGTTGCATGATCAGCCACGTGAGCAGAGCATGATAGCCACGTGGTCAGTGCATGATCAGTCACGTGATCAGTACATGATGAGTCACGTGAACAGTGCATGATCATTTACGTGATCTTTGCATGATCAGTCACGTTACCAGTATATGGTTGCTACGTGATCATTCCATGACGAGCCACGTGAGCAGTGCATGATAGCCACGTGATGTGTGCATGAGTTACGTGAGCAGAGTATGATCAGCCACGTGATCAGTGCATGAGTGCCACGTGATCAGTGCATGATATGTCACGTGACAGGTGTGTGATCAGCCACGTGAACAGTGCATGTTCAGCCACGTGATCAGTGCATGATAGCCACGTGATCAGTGCATGATCAGTTACGTGAGCAGTGTATGATCAGCCACGTGATCAGTGCATGGTCAGACACGTGAACAGTGTATGATCAGCCACGTGATCAGTGCATGATATCCAAGGGATCAGTGCATGATCATCACGTGATCAGTGTATGATCAGCCACGTGAACAGTGCATGCTCAGTCCCGTGATCTGGGCCTGCTGAGCTGCGTGATTACTGTCTGCTCATCTGCTTGACAATTGCCAGCTGAGCTGCACGATTCCTGCCTGTCATCTGCTTGACAATTGCCAGCTGTGCTGCGTAATTCCTGCCTGCTCAGCTGCTTGATTATTGCCAGCTGAGCAGCATGATTCCTCACACCTGAGTTCCATGATTATTTCCTGCTGACTGTTTGATTCGTGCCTACTCAGCTCTTTGTTTATTGCCTCCAGAGGCACATGATCAGTGTATGATAGCAAACATGATCAGCGCATGATCAGTCACATGATCAGCGCCATTAAGTCACGTGATCACTACATGATAGTCGTGTGATCAGTCCATGCTCAGTCACGGTATCAGTGCATGATCAGCCACGTGATCAGTGCATGATCTGTCACAAGATTAGTGTATGATCATCCACGTGATCAGTGCACGGGCAGTCATGTGATCAGTGCATGATATAGACGTGAACAGTGCATGATCAGTCTCGTGATCAGTGCATGATAGCCACGTGATCAGTGCATGATCAGTCACCTGATGGGTGTATGATCATTCACGTGACCTGTACATGGTAGCTACATGATCATTGCATGATCAGCCACGTGAGTAGTGCATGATAGCCACGTGATCAGTGCATGATCAGGCACGTGATCAGTGCATGATCAGTCACGTGATCAGTGCATGATCAGCCACGTGATCAGTGCATGATCAGGCACGTGATCAGTGCATGATCAGCCACGTGATCAGTGCATGATAGCCACGTGATCAGTGCATGATCAGTCACGTGATCAGTGCATGATCAGTTACGTGATCAGTGTATGATCAGCCACGTGATCAGTGCATGATCAGCCACGTGATCAGTGCATGATCAATTACGTGATCAGTGCATGATCAGTCACGTGACCAGTACATGGTAGCTACGTGATCAGTGCATGATCAGCCACGTGATCAGTGCATGATAGCCACGTGATCAGTGCATGATCAGCCACGTGATCAGTGCATGATCAGTCATGTGATACGTGCATGATCAGCCACGTGATCAGTGCATGATCAGCCACGTGATCAGTGCATGATCAGCCACGTGATCAGTGCATGATCAGCCACGTGATCAGTGCATGATCAGCCACGTGATCAGTGCATGATCAGCCACGTGATCAGTGCATGATCAGTTACGTGATCAGTGCATGATCAGCCACGTGATCAGTGCATGATCAGCCACGTGATCAGTGCATGATCAGTCACGTGATCAGTGCATGATCAGTTACGTGATCAGTGCATGATCAGCCACGTGATCAGTGCATGATCAGCCACGTGATCAGTGCATGATCAGTCACGTGATCAGTGCATGATCAGCCACGTGATCAGTGCATGATCAGGCACGTGATCAGTGCATGATCAGCCACGTGATCAGTGCATGATCAGTCACGTGATCAGTGCATGATCAGCCACGTGATCAGTGCATGATAGCCACGTGATCAGTGCATGATCAGTCACGTGATCAGTGCATGATCAGTTACGTGATCAGTGCATGATCAGCCACGTGATCAGTGCATGATCAGCCACGTGATCAGTGCATGATCAGTTACGTGATCAGTGCATGATCAGTTACGTGATCAGTGCATGGTAGCTACGTGATCAGTGCATGATCAGCCACGTGATCAGTGCATGATCAGTCACGTGATCAGTGCATGATCAGCCACGTGATCAGTGCATGATCAGTCACGTGATCAGTGCATGATCAGCCACGTGATCAGTGCATGATCAGTCACGTGATCAGTGCATGATCAGCCACGTGATCAGTGCATGATAGCCACGTGATCAGTGCATGATCAGTCACGTGATCAGTGCATGATCAGTCACGTGACCAGTGCATGATAGCTACGTGATCAGTGCATGATCAGCCACGTGATCAGTGCATGATCAGCCACGTGATCAGTGCATGATCAGCCACGTGATCAGTGCATGATCAATCACGTGATCAGTGCATGATCAGTCACGTGATCAGTGCATGATAGCACGTGATCAGTGCATGATCAGCCACGTGATCAGTGCATGATAGCCACGTGATCAGTGCATGATAGCCACGTGATCAGTGCATGATCAGTCATGTGATAGTGTGTGATCAGCCACGTGATCAGTGCATGATATCCACGTGATCAGTGCATGATCAGCCACGTGATCAGTGCATGAGCAGCCACGGGATCAGTGCATGATCAGTCACGTGATACATGTGTGATCAGCCACGTGATCAGTGCATGATCAGCCACGTGATCAGTGCATGATCAGCCACGTGATCAGTGCATGATCAGTCACGTGACCAGTACATGGTAGCTACGTGATCATTGCATGATCAGCCACGTGAGCAGTGCATGATAGCCACGTGATCAGTGCATGATCAGTCACGTGATCAGTGCATGATCAGTCACGTGATCAGTGCATGATCAGCCACGTGATCAGTGCATGATCAGTCACGTGACCAGTATATGGTTGCCACGTGATCAGTGCATGACAGCCACGTGATCAGTGCATGATAGCCACGTGATGAGTGCATGAGTTACGTGATCAGTGTATGATCAGCCACGTGATCAGTGCATGAGTTCGTGATCAGTGCATGATAGTCACGTGACAGTGTGTGATCAGCCACGTGATCAGTGCATGATCAGCCACGTGATCAGTGCATGATAGCCACGTGATCAGTGCATGATCAGTTACGTGATCAGTGTATGATCAGCCACGTGATCAGTGCATGATATCCACGTGATCAGTGCATGACAGCCACGTGATCAGTGCATGAGAGCCACGTGATCAGTGCATGATCAGTCACGTGATACATGTGTGATCAGCCACGTGATCAGTGCATGATGAGCCACGTGATCAGTGCAGGATCAATTACGTGATCAGTGCATGATCAGTCACGTGACCAGTACATGGTTGCTACGTGATCGTTGCATGATCAGCCACGTGAGCAGAGCATGATAGCCACGTGTCAGTGCATGATCAGTCACGTGATCAGTACATGATCAGTCACGTGAACAGTGCATGATCATTTACGTGATCTTTGCATGATCAGTCACGTTACCAGTATATGGTTGCTACGTGATCATTCCATGACGAGCCACGTGAGCAGTGCATGATAGCCACGTGATGTGTGCATGAGTTACGTGAGCAGAGTATGATCAGCCACGTGATCAGTGCATGAGTGCCACGTGATCAGTGCATGATATGTCACGTGACAGGTGTGTGATCAGCCACGTGAACAGTGCATGTTCAGCCACGTGATCAGTGCATGATAGCCACGTGATCAGTGCATGATCAGTTACGTGAGCAGTGTATGATCAGCCACGTGATCAGTGCATGGTCA
The DNA here is from genome assembly GCF_032452875.1 of Bos javanicus. Taxonomy (NCBI): domain Eukaryota; kingdom Metazoa; phylum Chordata; class Mammalia; order Artiodactyla; family Bovidae; genus Bos; species Bos javanicus. Next base: position 112,974 of record NW_026894313.1, on the reverse strand, counting down.
GACACGTGAACAGTGTATGATCAGCCACGTGATCAGTGCATGATATCCAAGTGATCAGTGCATGATCATCACGTGATCAGTGTATGATCAGCCACGTGAACAGTGCATGCTCAGTCACGTGATCTGGGCCTGCTGAGCTGCGTGATTACTGTCTGCTCATCTGCTTGACAATTGCCAGCTGAGCTGCACGATTCCTGCCTGTCATCTGCTTGACAATTGCCAGCTGTGCTGCGTAATTCCTGCCTGCTCAGCTGCTTGATTATTGCCAGCTGAGCAGCATGATTCCTCACACCTGAGTTCCATGATTATTGCCTGCTGACTGTTTGATTCGTGCCTACTCAGCTCTTTGTTTATTGCCTCCAGAGGCACATGATCAGTGTATGATAGCAAACATGATCAGCGCATGATCAGTCACATGATCAGCGCCATTAAGTCACGTGATCACTACATGATAGTCATGTGATCAGTCCATGCTCAGTCACGGTATCAGTGCATGATCAGCCACGTGATCAGTGCATGATCTGTCACAAGATTAGTGTATGATCATCCACGTGATCAGTGCACGGGCAGTCATGTGATCAGTGCATGATATAGACGTGAACAGTGCATGATCAGTCTCGTGATCAGTGCATGATAGCCACGTGATCAGTGCATGATCAGTCACCTGATGGGTGTATGATCATTCACGTGACCTGTACATGGTAGCTACATGATCATTGCATGATCAGCCACGTGAGCAGTGCATGATAGCCACGTGATCAGTGCATGATCAGTCACGTGATCAGTGCATGATCAGTCACGTGATCAGTGCATGATCAGCCACGTGATCAGTGCATGATCAGCCACGTGATCAGTGCATGATCAGCCACGTGATCAGTGCATGATCAGCCACGTGATCAGTGCATGATCAGTCACGTGATCAGTGCATGATCAGTCACGTGATCAGTGCATGATCAGCCACGTGATCAGTGCATGATCAGCCACGTGATCAGTGCATGATCAGCCACGTGATCAGTGCATGATCAGTCACGTGATCAGTGCATGATAGCTACGTGATCAGTGCATGATCAGCCACGTGATCAGTGCATGATAGCCACGTGATCAGTGCATGATAGCCACGTGATCAGTGCATGATCAGTCACGTGATAGTGCATGATCAGCCACGTGATCAGTGCATGATCAGCCACGTGATCAGTGCATGATCAGTCACGTGATCAGTGCATGATCAGCCACGTGATCAGTGCATGATCAGCCACGTGATCAGTGCATGATCAGCCACGTGATCAGTGCATGATCACGTGATCAGTGCATGATCAGCCACGTGATCAGTGCATGATCAGCCACGTGATCAGTGCATGATCAGTCACGTGATCAGTGCATGATCAGTCACGTGATCAGTGCATGATCAGCCACGTGATCAGTGCATGATCAGCCACGTGATCAGTGCATGATCAGTCACGTGATCAGTGCATGATCAGCCACGTGATCAGTGCATGATCAGTCACGTGATCAGTGCATGATCAGCCACGTGATCAGTGCATGATCAGTCACGTGATCAGTGCATGATCAGCCACGTGATCAGTGCATGATAGCCACGTGATCAGTGCATGATCAGTCACGTGATCAGTGCATGATCAGTTACGTGATCAGTGCATGATCAGCCACGTGATCAGTGCATGATCAGCCACGTGATCAGTGCATGATCAATTACGTGATCAGTGCATGATCAGTCACGTGACCAGTACATGGTAGCTACGTGATCATTGCATGATCAGCCACGTGATCAGTGCATGATAGCCACGTGATCAGTGCATGATAGCCACGTGATCAGTGCATGATCAGTCATGTGATACGTGTGTGATCAGCCACGTGATCAGTGCATGATATCCACGTGATCAGTGCATGACAGCCACGTGATCAGTGCATGAGAGCCACGTGATCAGTGCATGATCAGTCACGTGATACATGTGTGATCAGCCACGTGATCAGTGCATGATGAGCCACGTGATCAGTGCATGATCAATTACGTGATCAGTGCATGATCAGTCACGTGACCAGTACATGGTTGCTACGTGATCGTTGCATGATCAGCCACGTGAGCAGTGCATGATAGCCACGTGATCAGTGCATGATCAGTCACGTGATCAGTACATGATCAGTCACGTGAACAGTGCATGATCATTTACGTGATCTTGCATGATCAGTCACGTGACCAGTATATGGTTGCTACGTGATCATTCCATGACGAGCCACGTGAGCAGTGCATGATAGCCACGTGATGTGTGCATGAGTTACGTGAGCAGTGTATGATCAGCCACGTGATCAGTGCATGAGTGCCACGTGATCAGTGCATGATATGTCACGTGACAGTGTGTGATCAGCCACGTGAACAGTGCATGATCAGCCACGTGATCAGTGCATGATAGCCACGTGATCAGTGCATGATCAGTCACGTGATCAGTGTATGATCAGCCACGTGATCAGTGCATGCTCAGTCACGTGATCTGGGCCTGCTGAGCTGCGTGATTACTGTCTGCTCATCTGCTTGACAATTGCCAGCTGAGCTGCACGATTCCTGCCTGTCATCTGCTTGACAATTGCCAGCTGTGCTGCGTAATTCCTGCCTGCTCAGCTGCTTGATTATTGCCAGCTGAGCAGCATGATTCCTCACACCTGAGTTCCATGATTATTGCCTGCTGACTGTTTGATTCGTGCCTACTCAGCTCTTTGTTTATTGCCTCCAGAGGCACATGATCAGTGTATGATAGCAAACATGATCAGCGCATGATCAGTCACATGATCAGTGCCATTAAGTCACGTGATCACTACATGATAGTCACGTGATCAGTGCATGATCAGTCACGTGATCAGTGCATGATCAGTCACGTGATCAGTACATGGTAGCTACATGATCAGTGCATGATCAGCCACGTGTCAGTGCATGATAGCCACGTGATCAGTGCATGATCAGTCACGTGATCAGTGCATGATCAGTCACGTGACCAGTACATGGTAGCTGCGTGATCATGCATGATCAGCCACGTGAGCAGTGCATGATAGCCACGTGATCAGTGCATGATCAGACACGTGATCAGTGCATGATCAGTCACGTGATCAGTGCATGATCAGCCACGTGATCAGTGCATGATCAGGCACGTGATCAGTGCATGTCAGCCACGTGATCAGTGCATGATAGCCACGTGATCAGTGCATGATCAGTCACGTGATCAGTGCATGATCAGTTTGTGATCAGTGTATGATCAGCCACGTGATCAGTGCATGATCAGCCACATGATCAGTGCATGATCAATTACGTGATCAGTGCATGATCAGTCACGTGACCAGTACATGGTAGCTACGTGATCATTGCATGATCAGCCACGTGATCAGTGCATGATAGCCACGTGATCAGTGCATGATAGCCACGTGATCAGTGCATGATCAGTCATGTGATACGTGTGTGATCAGCCACGTGATCAGTGCATGATATCCACGTGATCAGTGCATGACAGCCACGTGATCAGTGCATGAGAGCCACGTGATCAGTGCATGATCAGTCACGTGATACATGTGTGATCAGCCACGTGATCAGTGCATGATGAGCCACGTGATCAGTGCAGGATCAATTACGTGATCAGTGCATGATCAGTCACGTGACCAGTACATGGTTGCTACGTGATCAGTGCATGATCAGCCACGTGAGCAGAGCATGATAGCCACGTGATCAGTGCATGATCAGTCACGTGATCAGTACATGATCAGTCACGTGATCAGTGCATGATCATTTACGTGATCAGTGCATGATCAGTCACGTGACCAGTACATGGTTGCTACGTGATCATTGCATGATCAGCCACGTGAGCAGTGCATGATAGCCACGTGATCAGTGCATGATCAGTCACGTGATCAGTGCATGATCAGTCACGTGATCAGTGCATGATCATTTACGTGATCAGTGCATGATCAGTCACGTGACCAGTATATGGTGCCACGTGATCAGTGCATGACAGCCACGTGATCAGTGCATGATAGCCACGTGATCAGTGCATGAGTTACGTGAGCAGTGTATGATCAGCCACGTGATCAGTGCATGAGTGCCACGTGATCAGTGCATGATAGCCACGTGATCAGTGCATGATCAGCCACGTGAACAGTGCATGATCAGCCACGTGATCAGTGCATGATAGCCACGTGATCAGTGCATGATCAGTCACGTGATCAGTGTATGATCAGCCACGTGAACAGTGCATGCTCAGTCACGTGATCTGGGCCTGCTGAGCTGCGTGATTACTGTCTGCTCATCTGCTTGACAATTGCCAGCTGAGCTGCACGATTCCTGCCTGTCATCTGCTTGACAATTGCCAGCTGTGCTGCGTAATTCCTGCCTGCTCAGCTGCTTGATTATTGCCAGCTGAGCAGCATGATTCCTCACACCTGAGTTCCATGATTATTGCCTGCTGACTGTTTGATTCGTGCCTACTCAGCTCTTTGTTTATTGCCTCCAGAGGCACATGATCAGTGTATGATAGCAAACATGATCAGCGCATGATCAGTCACATGATCAGCGCCATTAAGTCACGTGATCACTACATGATAGTCATGTGATCAGTCCATGCTCAGTCACGGTATCAGTGCATGATCAGCCACGTGATCAGTGCATGATCTGTCACAAGATTAGTGTATGATCATCCACGTGATCAGTGCACGGGCAGTCATGTGATCAGTGCATGATATAGACGTGAACAGTGCATGATCAGTCTCGTGATCAGTGCATGATAGCCACGTGATCAGTGCATGATCAGTCACCTGATGGGTGTATGATCATTCACGTGACCTGTACATGGTAGCTACATGATCATTGCATGATCAGCCACGTGAGTAGTTCATGATAGCCACGTGATCACTGCATGATCAGTCACGTGATCAGTGCATGATCAGTCATGTGACCAGTACATGGTAGCTGCGTGATCATGGCATGATCAGCCACGTGAGCAGTGCATGATAGCCACGTGATCAGTGCATGATCAGACACGAGATCAGTGCATGATCAGTCACGTGATCAGTGCATGATCAGCCACGTGATCAGTGCATGACCAGGCACGTGATCAGTGTATGTCCAGCCAAGTGATCAGTGCATGATAGCCACGTGATCAGTGCATGATCAGTCACGTGATCAGTGCATGATCAGTTATGTGATCAGTGTATGATCAGCCACGTGATCAGTGCATGATCAGCCACATGATCAGTGCATGATCAATTACGTGATCAGTGCATGATCAGTCACGTGACCAGTACATGGTAGCTACGTGATCATTGCCTGATCAGCCACGTGATCAGTGCATGATAGCCACGTGATCAGTGCATGATAGCCACGTGATCAGTGCATGATCAGTCATGTGATACGTGTGTGATCAGCCACATGATCAGTGCATGATATCCACGTGATCAGTGCATGACAGCCACGTGATCAGTGCATGAGAGCCACGGGATCAGTGCATGATCAGTCACGTGATACATGTGTGATCAGCCACGTGATCAGTGCATGATGAGCCACGTGATCAGTGCAGGATCAATTACGTGATCAGTGCATGATCAGTCACGTGACCAGTACATGGTTGCTACGTGATCGTTGCATGATCAGCCACGTGAGCAGAGCATGATAGCCACGTGGTCAGTGCATGATCAGTCACGTGATCAGTACATGATCAGTCACGTGAACAGTGCATGATCATTTACGTGATCTTTGCATGATCAGTCACGTTACCAGTATATGGTTGCTACGTGATCATTCCATGACGAGCCACGTGAGCAGTGCATGATAGCCACGTGATGTGTGCATGAGTTACGTGAGCAGAGTATGATCAGCCACGTGATCAGTGCATGAGTGCCACGTGATCAGTGCATGATATGTCACGTGACAGGTGTGTGATCAGCCACGTGAACAGTGCATGTTCAGCCACGTGATCAGTGCATGATAGCCACGTGATCAGTGCATGATCAGTTACGTGAGCAGTGTATGATCAGCCACGTGATCAGTGCATGGTCAGACACGTGAACAGTGTATGATCAGCCACGTGATCAGTGCATGATATCCAAGTGATCAGTGCATGATCATCACGTGATCAGTGTATGATCAGCCACGTGAACAGTGCATGCTCAGTCACGTGATCTGGGCCTGCTGAGCTGCGTGATTACTGTCTGCTCATCTGCTTGACAATTGCCAGCTGAGCTGCACGATTCCTGCCTGTCATCTGCTTGACAATTGCCAGCTGTGCTGCGTAATTCCTGCCTGCTCAGCTGCTTGATTATTGCCAGCTGAGCAGCATGATTCCTCACACCTGAGTTCCATGATTATTGCCTGCTGACTGTTTGATTCGTGCCTACTCAGCTCTTTGTTTATTGCCTCCAGAGGCACATGATCAGTGTATGATAGCAAACATGATCAGCGCATGATCAGTCACATGATCAGCGCCATTAAGTCACGTGATCACTACATGATAGTCATGTGATCAGTCCATGCTCAGTCACGGTATCAGTGCATGATCAGCCACGTGATCAGTGCATGATCTGTCACAAGATTAGTGTATGATCATCCACGTGATCAGTGCACGGGCAGTCATGTGATCAGTGCATGATATAGACGTGAACAGTGCATGATCAGTCTCGTGATCAGTGCATGATAGCCACGTGATCAGTGCATGATCAGTCACCTGATGGGTGTATGATCATTCACGTGACCTGTACATGGTAGCTACATGATCATTGCATGATCAGCCACGTGAGTAGTTCATGATAGCCACGTGATCACTGCATGATCAGTCACGTGATCAGTGCATGATCAGTCATGTGACCAGTACATGGTAGCTGCGTGATCATGGCATGATCAGCCACGTGAGCAGTGCATGATAGCCACGTGATCAGTGCATGATCAGACACGAGATCAGTGCATGATCAGTCACGTGATCAGTGCATGATCAGCCACGTGATCAGTGCATGACCAGGCACGTGATCAGTGTATGTCCAGCCAAGTGATCAGTGCATGATAGCCACGTGATCAGTGCATGATCAGTCACGTGATCAGTGCATGATCAGTTATGTGATCAGTGTATGATCAGCCACGTGATCAGTGCATGATCAGCCACATGATCAGTGCATGATCAATTACGTGATCAGTGCATGATCAGTCACGTGACCAGTACATGGTAGCTACGTGATCATTGCCTGATCAGCCACGTGATCAGTGCATGATAGCCACGTGATCAGTGCATGATAGCCACGTGATCAGTGCATGATCAGTCATGTGATACGTGTGTGATCAGCCACATGATCAGTGCATGATATCCACGTGATCAGTGCATGACAGCCACGTGATCAGTGCATGAGAGCCACGGATCAGTGCATGATCAGTCACGTGATATGTGCATGATCAGCCACGTGATCAGTGCAGGATCAATTACGTGATCAGTGCATGATCAGTCACGTGACCAGTACATGGTTGCTACGTGATCGTTGCATGATCAGCCACGTGAGCAGAGCATGATAGCCACGTGGTCAGTGCATGATCAGTCACGTGATCAGTACATGATCAGTCACGTGAACAGTGCATGATCATTTACGTGATCTTTGCATGATCAGTCACGTTACCAGTATATGGTTGCTACGTGATCATTCCATGACGAGCCACGTGAGCAGTGCATGATAGCCACGTGATGTGTGCATGAGTTACGTGAGCAGAGTATGATCAGCCACGTGATCAGTGCATGAGTGCCACGTGATCAGTGCATGATATGTCACGTGACAGGTGTGTGATCAGCCACGTGAACAGTGCATGTTCAGCCACGTGATCAGTGCATGATAGCCACGTGATCAGTGTATGATCAGCCACGTGATCAGTGCATGGTCAGACACGTGAACAGTGTATGATCAGCCACGTGATCAGTGCATGATATCCAAGTGATCAGTGCATGATCATCACGTGATCAGTGTATGATCAGCCACGTGAACAGTGCATGCTCAGTCACGTGATCTGGGCCTGCTGAGCTGCGTGATTACTGTCTGCTCATCTGCTTGACAATTGCCAGCTGAGCTGCACGATTCCTGCCTGTCATCTGCTTGACAATTGCCAGCTGTGCTGCGTAATTCCTGCCTGCTCAGCTGCTTGATTATTGCCAGCTGAGCAGCATGATTCCTCACACCTGAGTTCCATGATTATTGCCTGCTGACTGTTTGATTCGTGCCTACTCAGCTCTTTGTTTATTGCCTCCAGAGGCACATGATCAGTGTATGATAGCAAACATGATCAGCGCATGATCAGTCACATGATCAGCGCCATTAAGTCACGTGATCACTACATGATAGTCATGTGATCAGTCCATGCTCAGTCACGGTATCAGTGCATGATCAGCCACGTGATCAGTGCATGATCTGTCACAAGATTAGTGTATGATCATCCACGTGATCAGTGCACGGGCAGTCATGTGATCAGTGCATGATATAGACGTGAACAGTGCATGATCAGTCTCGTGATCAGTGCATGATAGCCACGTGATCAGTGCATGATCAGTCACCTGATGGGTGTATGATCATTCACGTGACCTGTACATGGTAGCTACATGATCATTGCATGATCAGCCACGTGAGTAGTTCATGATAGCCACGTGATCACTGCATGATCAGTCACGTGATCAGTGCATGATCAGTCATGTGACCAGTACATGGTAGCTGCGTGATCATGGCATGATCAGCCACGTGAGCAGTGCATGATAGCCACGTGATCAGTGCATGATCAGACACGAGATCAGTGCATGATCAGTCACGTGATCAGTGCATGATCAGCCACGTGATCAGTGCATGACCAGGCACGTGATCAGTGTATGTCCAGCCAAGTGATCAGTGCATGATAGCCACGTGATCAGTGCATGATCAGTCACGTGATCAGTGCATGATCAGTTATGTGATCAGTGTATGATCAGCCACGTGATCAGTGCATGATCAGCCACATGATCAGTGCATGATCAATTACGTGATCAGTGCATGATCAGTCACGTGACCAGTACATGGTAGCTACGTGATCATTGCATGATCAGCCACGTGATCAGTGCATGATAGCCACGTGATCAGTGCATGATAGCCACGTGATCAGTGCATGATCAGTCATGTGATACGTGTGTGATCAGCCACATGATCAGTGCATGATATCCACGTGATCAGTGCATGACAGCCACGTGATCAGTGCATGAGAGCCACGGGATCAGTGCATGATCAGTCACGTGATACATGTGTGATCAGCCACGTGATCAGTGCATGATGAGCCACGTGATCAGTGCATGATCAGTTACGTGATCAGTGCATGATCAGTCACGTGATCAGTGCATGGTTGCTACGTGATCAGTGCATGATCAGCCACGTGATCAGTGCATGATAGCCACGTGATCAGTGCATGATCAGTCACGTGATCAGTGCATGATCAGCCACGTGAACAGTGCATGCTCAGTCACGTGATCTGGGCCTGCTGAGCTGCGTGATTACTGTCTGCTCATCTGCTTGACAATTGCCAGCTGAGCTGCACGATTCCTGCCTGTCATCTGCTTGACAATTGCCAGCTGTGCTGCGTAATTCCTGCCTGCTCAGCTGCTTGATTATTGCCAGCTGAGCAGCATGATTCCTCACACCTGAGTTCCATGATTATTGCCTGCTGACTGTTTGATTCGTGCCTACTCAGCTCTTTGTTTATTGCCTCCAGAGGCACATGATCAGTGTATGATAGCAAACATGATCAGCGCATGATCAGTCACATGATCAGCGCCATTAAGTCACGTGATCACTACATGATAGTCATGTGATCAGTCCATGCTCAGTCACGGTATCAGTGCATGATCAGCCACGTGATCAGTGCATGATCTGTCACAAGATTAGTGTATGATCATCCACGTGATCAGTGCACGGGCAGTCATGTGATCAGTGCATGATATAGACGTGAACAGTGCATGATCAGTCTCGTGATCAGTGCATGATAGCCACGTGATCAGTGCATGATCAGTCACCTGATGGGTGTATGATCATTCACGTGACCTGTACATGGTAGCTACATGATCATTGCATGATCAGCCACGTGAGTAGTTCATGATAGCCACGTGATCACTGCATGATCAGTCACGTGATCAGTGCATGATCAGTCATGTGACCAGTACATGGTAGCTGCGTGATCATGGCATGATCAGCCACGTGATCAGTGCATGATAGCCACGTGATCAGTGCATGATCAGACACGAGATCAGTGCATGATCAGTCACGTGATCAGTGCATGATCAGCCACGTGATCAGTGCATGATCAGGCACGTGATCAGTGTATGTCAGCCACGTGATCAGTGCATGATAGCCACGTGATCAGTGCATGATCAGTCACGTGATCAGTGCATGATCAGTTGTGATCAGTGCATGATCAGCCACGTGATCAGTGCATGATCAGCCACGTGATCAGTGCATGATCAATTACGTGATCAGTGCATGATCAGTCACGTGACCAGTACATGGTAGCTACGTGATCATTGCATGATCAGCCACGTGATCAGTGCATGATAGCCACGTGATCAGTGCATGATAGCCACGTGATCAGTGCATGATCAGTCATGTGATACGTGTGTGATCAGCCACGTGATCAGTGCATGATAGCCACGTGATCAGTGCATGACAGCCACGTGATCAGTGCATGAGAGCCACGTGATCAGTGCATGATCAGTCACGTGATACATGTGTGATCAGCCACGTGATCAGTGCATGATCAGCCACGTGATCAGTGCATGATCAGTTACGTGATCAGTGCATGATCAGTCACGTGATCAGTGCATGGTAGCACGTGATCAGTGCATGATCAGCCACGTGATCAGTGCATGATAGCCACGTGATCAGTGCATGATCAGTCACGTGATCAGTGCATGATCAGCCACGTGAACAGTGCATGCTCAGTCACGTGATCTGGGCCTGCTGAGCTGCGTGATTACTGTCTGCTCATCTGCTTGACAATTGCCAGCTGAGCTGCACGATTCCTGCCTGTCATCTGCTTGACAATTGCCAGCTGTGCTGCGTAATTCCTGCCTGCTCAGCTGCTTGATTATTGCCAGCTGAGCAGCATGATTCCTCACACCTGTGTTCCATGATTATTGCCTGCTGACTGTTTGATTCGTGCCTACTCAGCTCTTTGTTTATTGCCTCCAGAGGCACATGATCAGTGTATGATAGCAAACATGATCAGCGCATGATCAGTCACATGATCAGCGCCATTAAGTCACGTGATCACTACATGATAGTCATGTGATCAGTCCATGCTCAGTCACGGTATCAGTGCATGATCAGCCACGTGATCAGTGCATGATCTGTCACAAGATTAGTGTATGATCATCCACGTGATCAGTGCATGGGCAGTCATGTGATCAGTGCATGATATAGACGTGAACAGTGCATGATCAGTCTCGTGATCAGTGCATGATCAGCCACGTGATCAGTGCATGATCAGCCACGTGATCAGTGCATGATCAGCCACGTGATCAGTGCATGATCAGCCACGTGATCAGTGCATGATCAGTCACGTGACCAGTACATGATAGCCACGTGATCATTGCATGATCAGCCACGTGATCAGTGCATGATAGCCACGTGATCAGTGCATGATCAGCCACGTGATCAGTGCATGATCAGCCACGTGATCAGTGCATGATCAGTCACGTGATCAGTGCATGATCAGTCACGTGATCAGTGCATGATAGCCACGTGATCAGTGCATGATCAGCCACGTGATCAGTGCATGATAGCCACGTGATCAGTGCATGATCAGTCACGTGATCAGTGCATGATCAGTTATGTGATCAGTGTATGATCAGCCACGTGATCAGTGCATGATCAGCCACATGATCAGTGCATGATCAATTACGTGATCAGTGCATGATCAGTCACGTGACCAGTACATGGTAGCTACGTGATCATATCCTGATCAGCCACGTGATCAGTGCATGATAGCCACGTGATCAGTGCATGATAGCCACGTGATCAGTGCATGATCAGTCATGTGATACGTGTGTGATCAGCCACGTGATCAGTGCATGATAGCCACGTGATCAGTGCATGAGAGCCACGTGATCAGTGCATGATCAGTCACGTGATACATGTGTGATCAGCCACGTGATCAGTGCATGATGAGCCACGTGATCAGTGCAGGATCAATTACGTGATCAGTGCATGATCAGTCACGTGACCAGTACATGGTTGCTACGTGATCATTGCATGATCAGCCACGTGAGCAGAGCATGATAGCCACGTGGTCAGTGCATGATCAGTCACGTGATCAGTACATGATCAGTCACGTGAACAGTGCATGATCATTTACGTGATCTTTGCATGATCAGTCACGTTACCATTATATGGTTGCTACGTGATCATTCCATGACGAGCCACGTGAGCAGTGCATGATAGCCACGTGATGTGTGCATGAGTTACGTGAGCAGAGTATGATCAGCCACGTGATCAGTGCATGAGTGCCACGTGATCAGTGCATGATATGTCACGTGACAGGTGTGTGATCAGCCACGTGAACAGTGCATGTTCAGCCACGTGATCAGTGCATGATAGCCACGTGATCAGTGTATGATCAGCCACGTGATCAGTGCATGGTCAGACACGTGAACAGTGTATGATCAGCCACGTGATCAGTGCATGATATCCAAGTGATCAGTGCATGATCATCACGTGATCAGTGTATGATCAGCCACGTGAACAGTGCATGCTCAGTCACGTGATCTGGGCCTGCTGAGCTGCGTGATTACTGTCTGCTCATCTGCTTGACAATTGCCAGCTGAGCTGCACGATTCCTGCCTGTCATCTGCTTGACAATTGCCAGCTGTGCTGCGTAATTCCTGCCTGCTCAGCTGCTTGATTATTGCCAGCTGAGCAGCATGATTCCTCACACCTGAGTTCCATGATTATTGCCTGCTGACTGTTTGATTCGTGCCTACTCAGCTCTTTGTTTATTGCCTCCAGAGGCACATGATCAGTGTATGATAGCAAACATGATCAGCGCATGATCAGTCACATGATCAGCGCCATTAAGTCACGTGATCACTACATGATAGTCATGTGATCAGTCCATGCTCAGTCACGGTATCAGTGCATGATCAGCCACGTGATCAGTGCATGATCTGTCACAAGATTAGTGTATGATCATCCACGTGATCAGTGCACGGGCAGTCATGTGATCAGTGCATGATATAGACGTGAACAGTGCATGATCAGTCTCGTGATCAGTGCATGATAGCCACGTGATCAGTGCATGATCAGTCACCTGATGGGTGTATGATCATTCACGTGACCTGTACATGGTAGCTACATGATCATTGCATGATCAGCCACGTGAGTAGTTCATGATAGCCACGTGATCACTGCATGATCAGTCACGTGATCAGTGCATGATCAGTCATGTGACCAGTACATGGTAGCTGCGTGATCATGGCATGATCAGCCACGTGAGCAGTGCATGATAGCCACGTGATCAGTGCATGATCAGACACGAGATCAGTGCATGATCAGTCACGTGATCAGTGCATGATCAGCCACGTGATCAGTGCATGACCAGGCACGTGATCAGTGTATGTCCAGCCAAGTGATCAGTGCATGATAGCCACGTGATCAGTGCATGATCAGTCACGTGATCAGTGCATGATCAGTTATGTGATCAGTGTATGATCAGCCACGTGATCAGTGCATGATCAGCCACATGATCAGTGCATGATCAATTACGTGATCAGTGCATGATCAGTCACGTGACCAGTACATGGTAGCTACGTGATCATTGCCTGATCAGCCACGTGATCAGTGCATGATAGCCACGTGATCAGTGCATGATAGCCACGTGATCAGTGCATGATCAGTCATGTGATACGTGTGTGATCAGCCACGTGATCAGTGCATGATATCCACGTGATCAGTGCATGACAGCCACGTGATCAGTGCATGAGAGCCACGTGATCAGTGCATGATCAGTCACGTGATACATGTGTGATCAGCCACGTGATCAGTGCATGATGAGCCACGTGATCAGTGCAGGATCAATTACGTGATCAGTGCATGATCAGTCACGTGACCAGTACATGGTTGCTACGTGATCGTTGCATGATCAGCCACGTGAGCAGAGCATGATAGCCACGTGGTCAGTGCATGATCAGTCACGTGATCAGTACATGATCAGTCACGTGAACAGTGCATGATCATTTACGTGATCTTTGCATGATCAGTCACGTTACCAGTATATGGTTGCTACGTGATCATTCCATGACGAGCCACGTGAGCAGTGCATGATAGCCACGTGATGTGTGCATGAGTTACGTGAGCAGAGTATGATCAGCCACGTGATCAGTGCATGAGTGCCACGTGATCAGTGCATGATATGTCACGTGACAGGTGTGTGATCAGCCACGTGAACAGTGCATGTTCAGCCACGTGATCAGTGCATGATCAGCCACGTGATCAGTGTATGATCAGCCACGTGATCAGTGCATGGTCAGACACGTGAACAGTGTATGATCAGCCACGTGATCAGTGCATGATATCCAAGTGATCAGTGCATGATCATCACGTGATCAGTGTATGATCAGCCACGTGAACAGTGCATGCTCAGTCACGTGATCTGGGCCTGCTGAGCTGCGTGATTACTGTCTGCTCATCTGCTTGACAATTGCCAGCTGAGCTGCACGATTCCTGCCTGTCATCTGCTTGACAATTGCCAGCTGTGCTGCGTAATTCCTGCCTGCTCAGCTGCTTGATTATTGCCAGCTGAGCAGCATGATTCCTCACACCTGAGTTCCATGATTATTGCCTGCTGACTGTTTGATTCGTGCCTACTCAGCTCTTTGTTTATTGCCTCCAGAGGCACATGATCAGTGTATGATAGCAAACATGATCAGCGCATGATCAGTCACATGATCAGCGCCATTAAGTCACGTGATCACTACATGATAGTCATGTGATCAGTCCATGCTCAGTCACGGTATCAGTGCATGATCAGCCACGTGATCAGTGCATGATCTGTCACAAGATTAGTGTATGATCATCCACGTGATCAGTGCACGGGCAGTCATGTGATCAGTGCATGATATAGACGTGAACAGTGCATGATCAGTCTCGTGATCAGTGCATGATAGCCACGTGATCAGTGCATGATCAGTCACCTGATGGGTGTATGATCATTCACGTGACCTGTACATGGTAGCTACATGATCATTGCATGATCAGCCACGTGAGTAGTTCATGATAGCCACGTGATCACTGCATGATCAGTCACGTGATCAGTGCATGATCAGTCATGTGACCAGTACATGGTAGCTGCGTGATCATGGCATGATCAGCCACGTGAGCAGTGCATGATAGCCACGTGATCAGTGCATGATCAGACACGAGATCAGTGCATGATCAGTCACGTGATCAGTGCATGATCAGCCACGTGATCAGTGCATGACCAGGCACGTGATCAGTGTATGTCCAGCCAAGTGATCAGTGCATGATAGCCACGTGATCAGTGCATGATCAGTCACGTGATCAGTGCATGATCAGTTATGTGATCAGTGTATGATCAGCCACGTGATCAGTGCATGATCAGCCACATGATCAGTGCATGATCAATTACGTGATCAGTGCATGATCAGTCACGTGACCAGTACATGGTAGCTACGTGATCATTGCCTGATCAGCCACGTGATCAGTGCATGATAGCCACGTGATCAGTGCATGATAGCCACGTGATCAGTGCATGATCAGTCATGTGATACGTGAGTGATCAGCCACGTGATCAGTGCATGATATCCACGTGATCAGTGCATGACAGCCACGTGATCAGTGCATGAGAGCCACGTGATCAGTGCATGATCAGTCACGTGATACATGTGTGATCAGCCACGTGATCAGTGCATGATGAGCCACGTGATCAGTGCATGATCAATTACGTGATCAGTGCATGATCAGTCACGTGACCAGTACATGGTTGCTACGTGATCGTGCATGATCAGCCACGTGAGCAGTGCATGATAGCCACGTGATCAGTGCATGATCAGTCACGTGATCAGTGCATGATCAGTCACGTGAACAGTGCATGATCATTTACGTGATCTTTGCATGATCAGTCACGTGACCAGTATATGGTTGCTACGTGATCATTGCATGACAGCCACGTGATCAGTGCATGATAGCCACGTGATGTGTGCATGAGTTACGTGAGCAGTGCATGATCAGCCACGTGATCAGTGCATGAGAGCCACGTGATCAGTGCATGATATGTCACGTGACAGTGTGTGATCAGCCACGTGATCAGTGCATGATCAGCCACGTGATCAGTGCATGATAGCCACGTGATCAGTGCATGATCAGTCACGTGATCAGTGCATGATCAGCCACGTGATCAGTGCATGATCAGTCACGTGATCAGTGCATGAAGCCACGTGATCAGTGCATGATCAGCCACGTGATCAGTGCATGATCAGCCACGTGATCAGTGCATGATCAGTCACGTGATCAGTGCATGATCAGTCACGTGATCAGTGCATGATCAGCCACGTGATCAGTGCATGATCAGCCACGTGATCAGTGCATGATAGCCACGTGATCAGTGCATGATCAGTCATGTGATACGTGTGTGATCAGCCACGTGATCAGTGCATGATATCCACGTGATCAGTGCATGACAGCCACGTGATCAGTGCATGAGAGCCACGTGATCAGTGCATGATCAGTCACGTGATACATGTGTGATCAGCCACGTGATCAGTGCATGATGAGCCACGTGATCAGTGCAGGATCAATTACGTGATCAGTGCATGATCAGTCACGTGACCAGTACATGGTTGCTACGTGATCGTTGCATGATCAGCCACGTGAGCAGAGCATGATAGCCACGTGATCAGTGCATGATCAGTCACGTGATCAGTACATGATCAGTCACGTGAACAGTGCATGATCATTTACGTGATCTTTGCATGATCAGTCACGTGACCAGTATATGGTTGCTACGTGATCATTCCATGACGAGCCACGTGAGCAGTGCATGATAGCCACGTGATGTGTGCATGAGTTACGTGAGCAGAGTATGATCAGCCACGTGATCAGTGCATGAGTGCCACGTGATCAGTGCATGATATGTCACGTGACAGGTGTGTGATCAGCCACGTGAACAGTGCATGTTCAGCCACGTGATCAGTGCATGATAGCCACGTGATCAGTGCATGATCAGTTACGTGAGCAGTGTATGATCAGCCACGTGATCAGTGCATGGTCAGACACGTGAACAGTGTATGATCAGCCACGTGATCAGTGCATGATATCCAAGTGATCAGTGCATGATCATCACGTGATCAGTGTATGATCAGCCACGTGAACAGTGCATGCTCAGTCACGTGATCTGGGCCTGCTGAGCTGCGTGATTACTGTCTGCTCATCTGCTTGACAATTGCCAGCTGAGCTGCACGATTCCTGCCTGTCATCTGCTTGACAATTGCCAGCTGTGCTGCGTAATTCCTGCCTGCTCAGCTGCTTGATTATTGCCAGCTGAGCAGCATGATTCCTCACACCTGAGTTCCATGATTATTGCCTGCTGACTGTTTGATTCGTGCCTACTCAGCTCTTTGTTTATTGCCTCCAGAGGCACATGATCAGTGTATGATAGCAAACATGATCAGCGCATGATCAGTCACATGATCAGCGCCATTAAGTCACGTGATCACTACATGATAGTCATGTGATCAGTCCATGCTCAGTCACGGTATCAGTGCATGATCAGCCACGTGATCAGTGCATGATCTGTCACAAGATTAGTGTATGATCATCCACGTGATCAGTGCACGGGCAGTCATGTGATCAGTGCATGATATAGACGTGAACAGTGCATGATCAGTCTCGTGATCAGTGCATGATAGCCACGTGATCAGTGCATGATCAGTCACCTGATGGGTGTATGATCATTCACGTGACCTGTACATGGTAGCTACATGATCATTGCATGATCAGCCACGTGAGTAGTTCATGATAGCCACGTGATCACTGCATGATCAGTCACGTGATCAGTGCATGATCAGTCATGTGACCAGTACATGGTAGCTGCGTGATCATGGCATGATCAGCCACGTGAGCAGTGCATGATAGCCACGTGATCAGTGCATGATCAGACACGAGATCAGTGCATGATCAGTCACGTGATCAGTGCATGATCAGCCACGTGATCAGTGCATGACCAGGCACGTGATCAGTGTATGTCCAGCCAAGTGATCAGTGCATGATAGCCACGTGATCAGTGCATGATCAGTCACGTGATCAGTGCATGATCAGTTATGTGATCAGTGTATGATCAGCCACGTGATCAGTGCATGATCAGCCACATGATCAGTGCATGATCAATTACGTGATCAGTGCATGATCAGTCACGTGACCAGTACATGGTAGCTACGTGATCATTGCCTGATCAGCCACGTGATCAGTGCATGATAGCCACGTGATCAGTGCATGATAGCCACGTGATCAGTGCATGATCAGTCATGTGATACGTGTGTGATCAGCCACATGATCAGTGCATGATATCCACGTGATCAGTGCATGACAGCCACGTGATCAGTGCATGAGAGCCACGGGATCAGTGCATGATCAGTCACGTGATACATGTGTGATCAGCCACGTGATCAGTGCATGATGAGCCACGTGATCAGTGCAGGATCAATTACGTGATCAGTGCATGATCAGTCACGTGACCAGTACATGGTTGCTACGTGATCGTTGCATGATCAGCCACGTGAGCAGAGCATGATAGCCACGTGGTCAGTGCATGATCAGTCACGTGATCAGTACATGATCAGTCACGTGAACAGTGCATGATCATTTACGTGATCTTTGCATGATCAGTCACGTTACCAGTATATGGTTGCTACGTGATCATTCCATGACGAGCCACGTGAGCAGTGCATGATAGCCACGTGATGTGTGCATGAGTTACGTGAGCAGAGTATGATCAGCCACGTGATCAGTGCATGAGTGCCACGTGATCAGTGCATGATATGTCACGTGACAGGTGTGTGATCAGCCACGTGAACAGTGCATGTTCAGCCACGTGATCAGTGCATGATAGCCACGTGATCAGTGCATGATCAGTTACGTGAGCAGTGTATGATCAGCCACGTGATCAGTGCATGGTCAGACACGTGAACAGTGTATGATCAGCCACGTGATCAGTGCATGATATCCAAGTGATCAGTGCATGATCATCACGTGATCAGTGTATGATCAGCCACGTGAACAGTGCATGCTCAGTCACGTGATCTGGGCCTGCTGAGCTGCGTGATTACTGTCTGCTCATCTGCTTGACAATTGCCAGCTGAGCTGCACGATTCCTGCCTGTCATCTGCTTGACAATTGCCAGCTGTGCTGCATAATTCCTGCCTGCTCAGCTGCTTGATTATTGCCAGCTGAGCAGCATGATTCCTCACACCTGAGTTCCATGATTATTGCCTGCTGACTGTTTGATTCGTGCCTACTCAGCTCTTTGTTTATTGCCTCCAGAGGCACATGATCAGTGTATGATAGCAAACATGATCAGCGCATGATCAGTCACATGATCAGCGCCATTAAGTCACGTGATCACTACATGATAGTCATGTGATCAGTCCATGCTCAGTCACGGTATCAGTGCATGATCAGCCACGTGATCAGTGCATGATCTGTCACAAGATTAGTGTATGATCATCCACGTGATCAGTGCACGGGCAGTCATGTGATCAGTGCATGATATAGACGTGAACAGTGCATGATCAGTCTCGTGATCAGTGCATGATAGCCACGTGATCAGTGCATGATCAGTCACCTGATGGGTGTATGATCATTCACGTGACCTGTACATGGTAGCTACATGATCATTGCATGATCAGCCACGTGATCAGTGCACGGGCAGTCACGTGATCAGTGCATGATATCACGTGATCAGTGCATGATCAGTCACGTGATCAGTGCATGATAGCCACGTGATCAGTGCATGATCAGTCACGTGATCAGTGCATGATCAGTCACGTGATCAGTACATGGTAGCTACGTGATCAGTGCATGATCAGCCACGTGATCAGTGCATGATAGCCACGTGATCAGTGCATGATCAGTCACGTGATCAGTGCATGATCAGTCATGTGACCAGTACATGGTAGCTGCGTGATCATGCATGATCAGCCACGTGATCAGTGCATGATAGCCACGTGATCAGTGCATGATCAGTCACGTGATCAGTGCATGATCAGTCACGTGATCAGTGCATGATCAGCCACGTGATCAGTGCATGATCAGTCACGTGATCAGTGCATGATCAGCCACGTGATCAGTGCATGATCAGGCACGTGATCAGTGCATGATCAGCCACGTGATCAGTGCATGATAGCCACGTGATCAGTGCATGATCAGTCACGTGATCAGTGCATGATCAGTTATGTGATCAGTGTATGATCAGCCACGTGATCAGTGCATGATCAGCCACATGATCAGTGCATGATCAATTACGTGATCAGTGCATGATCAGTCACGTGACAGTACATGGTAGCTACGTGATCATTGCCTGATCAGCCACGTGATCAGTGCATGATAGCCACGTGATCAGTGCATGATAGCCACGTGATCAGTGCATGATCAGTCATGTGATACGTGTGTGATCAGCCACGTGATCAGTGCATGATATCCACGTGATCAGTGCATGACAGCCACGTGATCAGTGCATGAGAGCCACGTGATCAGTGCATGATCAGTCACGTGATACATGTGTGATCAGCCACGTGATCAGTGCATGATGAGCCACGTGATCAGTGCAGGATCAATTACGTGATCAGTGCATGATCAGTCACGTGACCAGTACATGGTTGCTACGTGATCGTTGCATGATCAGCCACGTGAGCAGAGCATGATAGCCACGTGATCAGTGCATGATCAGTCACGTGATCAGTACATGATCAGTCACGTGAACAGTGCATGATCATTTACGTGATCTTTGCATGATCAGTCACGTGACCAGTATATGGTTGCTACGTGATCATTCCATGACGAGCCACGTGAGCAGTGCATGATAGCCACGTGATGTGTGCATGAGTTACGTGAGCAGAGTATGATCAGCCACGTGATCAGTGCATGAGTGCCACGTGATCAGTGCATGATATGTCACGTGACAGGTGTGTGATCAGCCACGTGAACAGTGCATGTTCAGCCACGTGATCAGTGCATGATAGCCACGTGATCAGTGCATGATCAGTTACGTGAGCAGTGTATGATCAGCCACGTGATCAGTGCATGGTCAGACACGTGAACAGTGTATGATCAGCCACGTGATCAGTGCATGATATCCAAGTGATCAGTGCATGATCATCACGTGATCAGTGTATGATCAGCCACGTGAACAGTGCATGCTCAGTCACGTGATCTGGGCCTGCTGAGCTGCGTGATTACTGTCTGCTCATCTGCTTGACAATTGCCAGCTGAGCTGCACGATTCCTGCCTGTCATCTGCTTGACAATTGCCAGCTGTGCTGCGTAATTCCTGCCTGCTCAGCTGCTTGATTATTGCCAGCTGAGCAGCATGATTCCTCACACCTGAGTTCCATGATTATTGCCTGCTGACTGTTTGATTCGTGCCTACTCAGCTCTTTGTTTATTGCCTCCAGAGGCACATGATCAGTGTATGATAGCAAACATGATCAGCGCATGATCAGTCACATGATCAGCGCCATTAAGTCACGTGATCACTACATGATAGTCATGTGATCAGTCCATGCTCAGTCACGGTATCAGTGCATGATCAGCCACGTGATCAGTGCATGATCTGTCACAAGATTAGTGTATGATCATCCACGTGATCAGTGCACGGGCAGTCATGTGATCAGTGCATGATATAGACGTGAACAGTGCATGATCAGTCTCGTGATCAGTGCATGATAGCCACGTGATCAGTGCATGATCAGTCACCTGATGGGTGTATGATCATTCACGTGACCTGTACATGGTAGCTACATGATCATTGCATGATCAGCCACGTGAGTAGTTCATGATAGCCACGTGATCACTGCATGATCAGTCACGTGATCAGTGCATGATCAGTCATGTGACCAGTACATGGTAGCTGCGTGATCATGGCATGATCAGCCACGTGAGCAGTGCATGATAGCCACGTGATCAGTGCATGATCAGACACGAGATCAGTGCATGATCAGTCACGTGATCAGTGCATGATCAGCCACGTGATCAGTGCATGACCAGGCACGTGATCAGTGTATGTCCAGCCAAGTGATCAGTGCATGATAGCCACGTGATCAGTGCATGATCAGTCACGTGATCAGTGCATGATCAGTTATGTGATCAGTGTATGATCAGCCACGTGATCAGTGCATGATCAGCCACATGATCAGTGCATGATCAATTACGTGATCAGTGCATGATCAGTCACGTGACCAGTACATGGTAGCTACGTGATCATTGCCTGATCAGCCACGTGATCAGTGCATGATAGCCACGTGATCAGTGCATGATAGCCACGTGATCAGTGCATGATCAGTCATGTGATACGTGTGTGATCAGCCACATGATCAGTGCATGATATCCACGTGATCAGTGCATGACAGCCACGTGATCAGTGCATGAGAGCCACGGGATCAGTGCATGATCAGTCACGTGATACATGTGTGATCAGCCACGTGATCAGTGCATGATGAGCCACGTGATCAGTGCAGGATCAATTACGTGATCAGTGCATGATCAGTCACGTGACCAGTACATGGTTGCTACGTGATCGTTGCATGATCAGCCACGTGAGCAGAGCATGATAGCCACGTGGTCAGTGCATGATCAGTCACGTGATCAGTACATGATCAGTCACGTGAACAGTGCATGATCATTTACGTGATCTTTGCATGATCAGTCACGTTACCAGTATATGGTTGCTACGTGATCATTCCATGACGAGCCACGTGAGCAGTGCATGATAGCCACGTGATGTGTGCATGAGTTACGTGAGCAGAGTATGATCAGCCACGTGATCAGTGCATGAGTGCCACGTGATCAGTGCATGATATGTCACGTGACAGGTGTGTGATCAGCCACGTGAACAGTGCATGTTCAGCCACGTGATCAGTGCATGATAGCCACGTGATCAGTGCATGATCAGTTACGTGAGCAGTGTATGATCAGCCACGTGATCAGTGCATGGTCAGACACGTGAACAGTGTATGATCAGCCACGTGATCAGTGCATGATATCCAAGTGATCAGTGCATGATCATCACGTGATCAGTGTATGATCAGCCACGTGAACAGTGCATGCTCAGTCACGTGATCTGGGCCTGCTGAGCTGCGTGATTACTGTCTGCTCATCTGCTTGACAATTGCCAGCTGAGCTGCACGATTCCTGCCTGTCATCTGCTTGACAATTGCCAGCTGTGCTGCATAATTCCTGCCTGCTCAGCTGCTTGATTATTGCCAGCTGAGCAGCATGATTCCTCACACCTGAGTTCCATGATTATTGCCTGCTGACTGTTTGATTCGTGCCTACTCAGCTCTTTGTTTATTGCCTCCAGAGGCACATGATCAGTGTATGATAGCAAACATGATCAGCGCATGATCAGTCACATGATCAGCGCCATTAAGTCACGTGATCACTACATGATAGTCATGTGATCAGTCCATGCTCAGTCACGGTATCAGTGCATGATCAGCCACGTGATCAGTGCATGATCTGTCACAAGATTAGTGTATGATCATCCACGTGATCAGTGCACGGGCAGTCATGTGATCAGTGCATGATATAGACGTGAACAGTGCATGATCAGTCTCGTGATCAGTGCATGATAGCCACGTGATCAGTGCATGATCAGTCACCTGATGGGTGTATGATCATTCACGTGACCTGTACATGGTAGCTACATGATCATTGCATGATCAGCCACGTGATCAGTGCATGGCAGTCACGTGATCAGTGCATGATATCACGTGATCAGTGCATGATCAGTCACGTGATCAGTGCATGATAGCCACGTGATCAGTGCATGATCAGTCACGTGATCAGTGCATGATCAGTCACGTGATCAGTGCATGATAGCTACGTGATCAGTGCATGATCAGCCACGTGATCAGTGCATGATAGCCACGTGATCAGTGCATGATCAGTCACGTGATCAGTGCATGATCAGTCATGTGACCAGTACATGGTAGCTGCGTGATCATGCATGATCAGCCACGTGATCAGTGCATGATAGCCACGTGATCAGTGCATGATCAGTCACGTGATCAGTGCATGATCAGTCACGTGATCAGTGCATGATCAGCCACGTGATCAGTGCATGATCAGTCACGTGATCAGTGCATGATCAGCCACGTGATCAGTGCATGATCAGGCACGTGATCAGTGCATGTCAGCCACGTGATCAGTGCATGATAGCCACGTGATCAGTGCATGATCAGTCACGTGATCAGTGCATGATCAGTTACGTGATCAGTGCATGATCAGCCACGTGATCAGTGCATGATCAGCCACGTGATCAGTGCATGATCAATTACGTGATCAGTGCATGATCAGTCACGTGACAGTACATGGTAGCTACGTGATCATTGCATGATCAGCCACGTGATCAGTGCATGATAGCCACGTGATCAGTGCATGATAGCCACGTGATCAGTGCATGATCAGTCATGTGATACGTGTGTGATCAGCCACGTGATCAGTGCATGATATCCACGTGATCAGTGCATGACAGCCACGTGATCAGTGCATGAGAGCCACGTGATCAGTGCATGATCAGTCACGTGATACATGTGTGATCAGCCACGTGATCAGTGCATGATGAGCCACGTGATCAGTGCAGGATCAATTACGTGATCAGTGCATGATCAGTCACGTGACCAGTACATGGTTGCTACGTGATCGTTGCATGATCAGCCACGTGAGCAGAGCATGATAGCCACGTGATCAGTGCATGATCAGTCACGTGATCAGTACATGATCAGTCACGTGAACAGTGCATGATCATTTACGTGATCTTTGCATGATCAGTCACGTGACCAGTATATGGTTGCTACGTGATCATTCCATGACGAGCCACGTGAGCAGTGCATGATAGCCACGTGATGTGTGCATGAGTTACGTGAGCAGAGTATGATCAGCCACGTGATCAGTGCATGAGTGCCACGTGATCAGTGCATGATATGTCACGTGACAGGTGTGTGATCAGCCACGTGAACAGTGCATGTTCAGCCACGTGATCAGTGCATGATAGCCACGTGATCAGTGCATGATCAGTTACGTGAGCAGTGTATGATCAGCCACGTGATCAGTGCATGGTCAGACACGTGAACAGTGTATGATCAGCCACGTGATCAGTGCATGATATCCAAGTGATCAGTGCATGATCATCACGTGATCAGTGTATGATCAGCCACGTGAACAGTGCATGCTCAGTCACGTGATCTGGGCCTGCTGAGCTGCGTGATTACTGTCTGCTCATCTGCTTGACAATTGCCAGCTGAGCTGCACGATTCCTGCCTGTCATCTGCTTGACAATTGCCAGCTGTGCTGCGTAATTCCTGCCTGCTCAGCTGCTTGATTATTGCCAGCTGAGCAGCATGATTCCTCACACCTGAGTTCCATGATTATTGCCTGCTGACTGTTTGATTCGTGCCTACTCAGCTCTTTGTTTATTGCCTCCAGAGGCACATGATCAGTGTATGATAGCAAACATGATCAGCGCATGATCAGTCACATGATCAGCGCCATTAAGTCACGTGATCACTACATGATAGTCATGTGATCAGTCCATGCTCAGTCACGGTATCAGTGCATGATCAGCCACGTGATCAGTGCACGGATAGTCATGTGATCAGTGCATGATATAGACGTGATCAGTGCATGATCAGTCTCGTGATCAGTGCATGATAGCCACGTGATCAGTGCATGATCAGTCACCTGATGGGTGTATGATCATTCACGTGACCTGTACATGGTAGCTACATGATCATTGCATGATCAGCCACGTGAGTAGTGCATGATAGCCACGTGATCACTGCATGATCAGTCACGTGATCAGTGCATGATCAGTCATGTGACCAGTACATGGTAGCTGCGTGATCATGGCATGATCAGCCACGTGAGCAGTGCATGATAGCCACGTGATCAGTGCATGATCAGACACGTGATCAGTGCATGATCAGTCACGTGATCAGTGCATGATCAGCCACGTGATCAGTGCATGACCAGGCACGTGATCAGTGTATGTCAGCCAAGTGATCAGTGCATGATAGCCACGTGATCAGTGCATGATCAGTCACGTGATCAGTGCATGATCAGTTACGTGATCAGTGCATGATCAGCCACGTGATCAGTGCATGATCAGCCACATGATCAGTGCATGATCAATTACGTGATCAGTGCATGATCAGTCACGTGACCAGTACATGGTAGCTACGTGATCATTGCATGATCAGCCACGTGATCAGTGCATGATAGCCACGTGATCAGTGCATGATAGCCACGTGATCAGTGCATGATCAGTCATGTGATACGTGTGATCAGCCACGTGATCAGTGCATGATATCCACGTGATCAGTGCATGACAGCCACGTGATCAGTGCATGAGAGCCACGTGATCAGTGCATGATCAGTCACGTGATCATGTGTGATCAGCCACGTGATCAGTGCATGATAGCCACGTGATCAGTGCATGATCAATTACGTGATCAGTGCATGATCAGTCACGTGACCAGTACATGGTAGCTACGTGATCGTGCATGATCAGCCACGTGATCAGTGCATGATAGCCACGTGATCAGTGCATGATCAGTCACGTGATCAGTGCATGATCAGCCACGTGATCAGTGCATGATCAGGCACGTGATCAGTGCATGATCAGCCACGTGATCAGTGCATGATAGCCACGTGATCAGTGCATGATCAGTCACGTGATCAGTGCATGATCAGTCACGTGATCAGTGCATGATCAGCCACGTGATCAGTGCATGATCAGCCACGTGATCAGTGCATGATCAATTACGTGATCAGTGCATGATCAGTCACGTGACCAGTACATGGTAGCTACGTGATCAGTGCATGATCAGCCACGTGATCAGTGCATGATAGCCACGTGATCAGTGCATGATAGCCACGTGATCAGTGCATGATCAGTCATGTGATACGTGTGTGATCAGCCACGTGATCAGTGCATGATATCCACGTGATCAGTGCATGATCAGCCACGTGATCAGTGCATGAGAGCCACGTGATCAGTGCATGATCAGTCACGTGATCATGTGTGATCAGCCACGTGATCAGTGCATGATCAGCCACGTGATCAGTGCATGATCAATTACGTGATCAGTGCATGATCAGTCACGTGACCAGTACATGGTTGCTACGTGATCATTGCATGATCAGCCACGTGAGCAGTGCATGATAGCCACGTGATCAGTGCATGATCAGTCACGTGATCAGTGCATGATCAGTCACGTGATCAGTGCATGATCAGCCACGTGATCAGTGCATGATCAGTCACGTGATCAGTGCATGATAGCCACGTGATCAGTGCATGATCAGCCACGTGATCAGTGCATGATAGCCACGTGATCAGTGCATGAGTTACGTGAGCAGTGTATGATCAGCCACGTGATCAGTGCATGATCAGACACGTGAACAGTGTATGATCAGCCACGTGATCAGTGCATGATATCCAAGTGATCAGTGCATGATCATCACGTGATCAGTGTATGATCAGCCACGTGAACAGTGCATGCTCAGTCACGTGATCTGGGCCTGCTGAGCTGCGTGATTACTGTCTGCTCATCTGCTTGACAATTGCCAGCTGAGCTGCACGATTCCTGCCTGTCATCTGCTTGACAATTGCCAGCTGTGCTGCGTAATTCCTGCCTGCTCAGCTGCTTGATTATTGCCAGCTGAGCAGCATGATTCCTCACACCTGAGTTCCATGATTATTGCCTGCTGACTGTTTGATTCGTGCCTACTCAGCTCTTTGTTTATTGCCTCCAGAGGCACATGATCAGTGTATGATAGCAAACATGATCAGCGCATGATCAGTCACATGATCAGCGCCATTAAGTCACGTGATCACTACATGATAGTCATGTGATCAGTCCATGCTCAGTCACGGTATCAGTGCATGATCAGCCACGTGATCAGTGCATGATCTGTCACAAGATTAGTGTATGATCATCCACGTGATCAGTGCACGGGCAGTCATGTGATCAGTGCATGATATAGACGTGATCAGTGCATGATCAGTCACCTGATGGGTGTATGATCATTCACGTGACCTGTACATGGTAGCTACATGATCATTGCATGATCAGCCACGTGAGTAGTTCATGATAGCCACGTGATCAGTGCATGATCAGTCACGTGATCAGTGCATGATCAGTCATGTGACCAGTACATGGTAGCTGCGTGATCATGGCATGATCAGCCACGTGAGCAGTGCATGATAGCCACGTGATCAGTGCATGATCAGACACGTGATCAGTGCATGATCAGTCACGTGATCAGTGCATGATCAGGCACGTGATCAGTGCATGTCCAGCCAAGTGATCAGTGCATGATAGCCACGTGATCAGTGCATGATCAGTCACGTGATCAGTGCATGATCAGTTATGTGATCAGTGTATGATCAGCCACGTGATCAGTGCATGATCAGCCACATGATCAGTGCATGATCAATTACGTGATCAGTGCATGATCAGTCACGTGACCAGTACATGGTAGCTACGAGATCATTGCCTGATCAGCCACGTGATCAGTGCATGATAGCCACGTGATCAGTGCATGATCAGTCATGTGATACGTGTGTGATCAGCCACGTGATCAGTGCATGATATCCACGTGATCAGTGCATGACAGCCACCTGATCAGTGCATGAGAGCCACGGGATCAGTGCATGATCAGTCACGTGATACATGTGTGATCAGCCACGTGATCAGTGCATGATGAGCCACGTGATCAGTGCAGGATCAATTACGTGATCAGTGCATGATCAGTCACGTGACCAGTACATGGTTGCTACGTGATCGTTGCATGATCAGCCACGTGAGCAGAGCATGATAGCCACGTGATCAGTGCATGATCAGTCACGTGATCAGTACATGATCAGTCACGTGAACAGTGCATGATCATTTACGTGATCTTTGCATGATCAGTCACGTGACCAGTATATGGTTGCTACGTGATCATTCCATGACGAGCCACGTGAGCAGTGCATGATAGCCACGTGATGTGTGCATGAGTTACGTGAGCAGAGTATGATCAGCCACGTGATCAGTGCATGAGTGCCACGTGATCAGTGCATGATATGTCACGTGACAGGTGTGTGATCAGCCACGTGAACAGTGCATGTTCAGCCACGTGATCAGTCCATGATAGCCACGTGATCAGTGCATGATCAGTTACGTGAGCAGTGTATGATCAGCCACGTGATCAGTGCATGGTCAGACACGTGAACAGTGTATGATCAGCCACGTGATCAGTGCATGGTATCCAAGTGATCAGTACATGATCATCACGTGATCAGTGTATGATCAGCCACGTGAACAGTGCATGCTCAGTCACGTGATCTGGGCCTGCTGAGCTGCGTGATTACTGTCTGCTCATCTGCTTGACAATTGCCAGCTGAGCTGCACGATTCCTGCCTGTCATCTGCTTGACAATTGCCAGCTGTGCTGCCTAATTCCTGCATGTTCAGCTGCTTGATTATTGCCAGCTGAGCAGCATGATTCCTCACACCTGAGTTCCATGAGTATTGCCTGCTGACTGTTTGATTCGTGCCTACTCAGCTCTTTGTTTATTGCCTCCAGAGGCACATGATCAGTGTATGATAGCAAACATGATCAGCGCATGATCAGTCACATGATCAGAGCCATTAAGTCACGTGATCACTACATGATAGTCATGTGATCAGTCCATGCTCAGTCACGGTATCAGTGCATGATCAGCCACGTGATCAGTGCATGATCTGTCACAAGATTAGTGTATGATCATCCACGTGATCAGTGCACGGGCAGTCATGTGATCAGTGCATGATATAGACGTGAACAGTGCATGATCAGTCTCGTGATCAGTGCATGATCAGTCACGTGATCAGTGCATGATCAGCCACGTGATCAGTGCATGATCAGCCACGTGATCAGTGCATGATCAGCTACGTGATCAGTGCATGATCAGTCACGTGACCAGTACATGGTAGCTACGTGATCATTGCATGATCAGCCACGTGATCAGTGCATGATAGCCACGTGATCAGTGCCTGATCAGTCATGTGATACGTGTGTGATCAGCCACGTGATCAGTGCATGATAGCCACGTGATCAGTGCATGATCAGCCACGTGATCAGTGCATGATCAGCCACGTGATCAGTGCATGATCAGTCACGTGATCATGTGTGATCAGCCACGTGATCAGTGCATGATCAGCCACGTGATCAGTGCATGATCAATTACGTGATCAGTGCATGATCAGTCACGTGACCAGTACATGGTTGCTACGTGATCGTGCATGATCAGCCACGTGATCAGTGCATGATAGCCACGTGATCAGTGCATGATCAGTCACGTGATCAGTGCATGATCAGTCACGTGATCAGTGCATGATCATTTACGTGATCAGTGCATGATCAGTCACGTGACCAGTATATGGTAGCTACGTGATCATTCCATGACAGCCACGTGAGCAGTGCATGATAGCCACGTGATGTGTGCATGAGTTACGTGAGCAGAGTATGATCAGCCACGTGATCAGTGCATGAGTGCCACGTGATCAGTGCATGATAGTCACGTGACAGTGTGTGATCAGCCACGTGATCAGTGCATGATCAGCCACGTGATCAGTGCATGATAGCCACGTGATCAGTGCATGATCAGTTACGTGAGCAGTGTATGATCAGCCACGTGATCAGTGCATGATCAGCCACGTGATCAGTGCATGATCAGCCACGTGATCAGTGCATGATAGCCACGTGATCAGTGCATGATCAGTCACGTGAACAGTGTATGATCAGCCACGTGATCAGTGCATGATATCCAAGTGATCAGTGCATGATCATCACGTGATCAGTGTATGATCAGCCACGTGAACAGTGCATGCTCAGTCACGTGATCTGGGCCTGCTGAGCTGCGTGATTACTGTCTGCTCATCTGCTTGACAATTGCCAGCTGAGCTGCACGATTCCTGCCTGTCATCTGCTTGACAATTGCCAGCTGTGCTGCGTAATTCCTGCCTGCTCAGCTGCTTGATTATTGCCAGCTGAGCAGCATGATTCCTCACACCTGAGTTCCATGATTATTGCCTGCTGACTGTTTGATTCGTGCCTACTCAGCTCTTTGTTTATTGCCTCCAGAGGCACATGATCAGTGTATGATAGCAAACATGATCAGCGCATGATCAGTCACATGATCAGCGCCATTAAGTCACGTGATCACTACATGATAGTCATGTGATCAGTCCATGCTCAGTCACGGTATCAGTGCATGATCAGCCACGTGATCAGTGCATGATCTGTCACAAGATTAGTGTATGATCATCCACGTGATCAGTGCATGGGCAGTCATGTGATCAGTGCATGATATAGACGTGATCAGTGCATGATCAGTCTCGTGATCAGTGCATGATAGCCACGTGATCAGTGCATGATCAGTCACCTGATGGGTGTATGATCATTCACGTGACCTGTACATGGTAGCTACATGATCATTGCATGATCAGCCACGTGAGTAGTGCATGATAGCCACGTGATCACTGCATGATCAGTCACGTGATCAGTGCATGATCAGTCATGTGACCAGTACATGGTAGCTGCGTGATCATGGCATGATCAGCCACGTGAGCAGTGCATGATAGCCACGTGATCAGTGCATGATCAGACACGTGATCAGTGCATGATCAGTCACGTGATCAGTGCATGATCAGCCACGTGATCAGTGCATGTCAGCCACGTGATCAGTGCATGATAGCCACGTGATCAGTGCATGATCAGTCACGTGATCAGTGCATGATCAGTCACGTGATCAGTGCATGATCAGCCACGTGATCAGTGCATGATCAGCCACATGATCAGTGCATGATCAATTACGTGATCAGTGCATGATCAGTCACGTGACCAGTACATGATAGCCACGTGATCAGTGCATGATCAGCCACGTGATCAGTGCATGATAGCCACGTGATCAGTGCATGATCAGTCACGTGATACAGTGTGATCAGCCACGTGATCAGTGCATGATATCCACGTGATCAGTGCATGACAGCCACGTGATCAGTGCATGAGAGCCACGTGATCAGTGCATGATCAGTCACGTGATCATGTGTGATCAGCCACGTGATCAGTGCATGATCAGCCACGTGATCAGTGCATGATCAGCCACGTGATCAGTGCATGATCAGCCACGTGATCAGTGCATGATCAGCCACGTGATCAGTGCATGATCAGCCACGTGATCAGTGCATGATCAGCCACGTGATCAGTGCATGATCAGTCACGTGATCAGTGCATGATCAGTCACGTGATCAGTGCATGATAGCACGTGATCAGTGCATGATCAGCCACGTGATCAGTGCATGATAGCCACGTGATCAGTGCATGATCAGTCACGTGATCAGTGCATGATCAGTCACGTGATCAGTGTATGATCAGCCACGTGATCAGTGCATGATCAGCCACGTGATCAGTGCATGATCAATTACGTGATCAGTGCATGATCAGTCACGTGATCAGTACATGATAGCTACGTGATCAGTGCATGATCAGCCACGTGATCAGTGCATGATAGCCACGTGATCAGTGCATGATAGCCACGTGATCAGTGCATGATCAGTCATGTGATACGTGTGTGATCAGCCACGTGATCAGTGCATGATAGCCACGTGATCAGTGCATGAGAGCCACGTGATCAGTGCATGATCAGTCACGTGATACATGTGTGATCAGCCACGTGATCAGTGCATGATGAGCCACGTGATCAGTGCATGATCAATTACGTGATCAGTGCATGATCAGTCACGTGACCAGTACATGGTTGCTACGTGATCATTGCATGATCAGCCACGTGAGCAGTGCATGATAGCCACGTGATCAGTGCATGATCAGTCACGTGATCAGTACATGATCAGTCACGTGAACAGTGCATGATCATTTACGTGATCTTTGCATGATCAGTCACGTGACCAGTATATGGTTGCTACGTGATCATTCCATGATCAGCCACGTGAGCAGTGCATGATAGCCACGTGATGTGTGCATGAGTTACGTGAGCAGAGTATGATCAGCCACGTGATCAGTGCATGAGTGCCACGTGATCAGTGCATGATATGTCACGTGACAGGTGTGTGATCAGCCACGTGAACAGTGCATGTCAGCCACGTGATCAGTGCATGATAGCCACGTGATCAGTGCATGATCAGCCACGTGATCAGTGCATGGTCAGACACGTGAACAGTGTATGATCAGCCACGTGATCAGTGCATGATATCCAAGTGATCAGTGCATGATCATCACGTGATCAGTGTATGATCAGCCACGTGAACAGTGCATGCTCAGTCACGTGATCTGGGCCTGCTGAGCTGCGTGATTACTGTCTGCTCATCTGCTTGACAATTGCCAGCTGAGCTGCACGATTCCTGCCTGTCATCTGCTTGACAATTGCCAGCTGTGCTGCGTAATTCCTGCCTGCTCAGCTGCTTGATTATTGCCAGCTGAGCAGCATGATTCCTCACACCTGAGTTCCATGATTATTGCCTGCTGACTGTTTGATTCGTGCCTACTCAGCTCTTTGTTTATTGCCTCCAGAGGCACATGATCAGTGTATGATAGCAAACATGATCAGCGCATGATCAGTCACATGATCAGCGCCATTAAGTCACGTGATCACTACATGATAGTCATGTGATCAGTCCATGCTCAGTCACGGTATCAGTGCATGATCAGCCACGTGATCAGTGCATGATCTGTCACAAGATTAGTGTATGATCATCCACGTGATCAGTGCACGGGCAGTCATGTGATCAGTGCATGATATAGACGTGAACAGTGCATGATCAGTCTCGTGATCAGTGCATGATAGCCACGTGATCAGTGCATGATCAGTCACCTGATGGGTGTATGATCATTCACGTGACCTGTACATGGTAGCTACATGATCATTGCATGATCAGCCACGTGAGTAGTTCATGATAGCCACGTGATCACTGCATGATCAGTCACGTGATCAGTGCATGATCAGTCATGTGACCAGTACATGGTAGCTGCGTGATCATGGCATGATCAGCCACGTGAGCAGTGCATGATAGCCACGTGATCAGTGCATGATCAGACACGTGATCAGTGCATGATCAGTCACGTGATCAGTGCATGATCAGCCACGTGATCAGTGCATGACCAGGCACGTGATCAGTGTATGTCAGCCAAGTGATCAGTGCATGATAGCCACGTGATCAGTGCATGATCAGTCACGTGATCAGTGCATGATCAGTTATGTGATCAGTGTATGATCAGCCACGTGATCAGTGCATGATCAGCCACATGATCAGTGCATGATCAATTACGTGATCAGTGCATGATCAGTCACGTGACCAGTACATGGTAGCTACGTGATCATTGCATGATCAGCCACGTGATCAGTGCATGATAGCCACGTGATCA
The DNA here is from genome assembly GCF_032452875.1 of Bos javanicus. Lineage (NCBI taxonomy): Eukaryota > Metazoa > Chordata > Mammalia > Artiodactyla > Bovidae > Bos > Bos javanicus. The sequence continues at coordinate 78,263 of NW_026894313.1, read as the reverse complement.
GTGCATGATAGCCACGTGATCAGTGCATGATCAGTCATGTGATACGTGTGTGATCAGCCACGTGATCAGTGCATGATATCCACGTGATCAGTGCATGACAGCCACGTGATCAGTGCATGAGAGCCACGTGATCAGTGCATGATCAGTCACGTGATACATGTGTGATCAGCCACGTGATCAGTGCATGATGAGCCACGTGATCAGTGCAGGATCAATTACGTGATCAGTGCATGATCAGTCACGTGACCAGTACATGGTTGCTACGTGATCGTTGCATGATCAGCCACGTGAGCAGAGCATGATAGCCACGTGATCAGTGCATGATCAGTCACGTGATCAGTACATGATCAGTCACGTGAACAGTGCATGATCATTTACGTGATCTTTGCATGATCAGTCACGTGACCAGTATATGGTTGCTACGTGATCATTCCATGACGAGCCACGTGAGCAGTGCATGATAGCCACGTGATGTGTGCATGAGTTACGTGAGCAGAGTATGATCAGCCACGTGATCAGTGCATGAGTGCCACGTGATCAGTGCATGATATGTCACGTGACAGGTGTGTGATCAGCCACGTGAACAGTGCATGTTCAGCCACGTGATCAGTGCATGATAGCCACGTGATCAGTGCATGATCAGTTACGTGAGCAGTGCATGATCAGCCACGTGATCAGTGCATGGTCAGACACGTGAACAGTGTATGATCAGCCACGTGATCAGTGCATGATATCCAAGTGATCAGTGCATGATCATCACGTGATCAGTGTATGATCAGCCACGTGAACAGTGCATGCTCAGTCACGTGATCTGGGCCTGCTGAGCTGCGTGATTACTGTCTGCTCATCTGCTTGACAATTGCCAGCTGAGCTGCACGATTCCTGCCTGTCATCTGCTTGACAATTGCCAGCTGTGCTGCGTAATTCCTGCCTGCTCAGCTGCTTGATTATTGCCAGCTGAGCAGCATGATTCCTCACACCTGAGTTCCATGATTATTGCCTGCTGACTGTTTGATTCGTGCCTACTCAGCTCTTTGTTTATTGCCTCCAGAGGCACATGATCAGTGTATGATAGCAAACATGATCAGCGCATGATCAGTCACATGATCAGCGCCATTAAGTCACGTGATCACTACATGATAGTCATGTGATCAGTCCATGCTCAGTCACGGTATCAGTGCATGATCAGCCACGTGATCAGTGCATGATCTGTCACAAGATTAGTGTATGATCATCCACGTGATCAGTGCACGGGCAGTCATGTGATCAGTGCATGATATAGACGTGATCAGTGCATGATCAGTCTCGTGATCAGTGCATGATAGCCACGTGATCAGTGCATGATCAGTCACCTGATGGGTGTATGATCATTCACGTGACCTGTACATGGTAGCTACATGATCATTGCATGATCAGCCACGTGAGTAGTGCATGATAGCCACGTGATCACTGCATGATCAGTCACGTGATCAGTGCATGATCAGTCATGTGACCAGTACATGGTAGCTGCGTGATCATGGCATGATCAGCCACGTGAGCAGTGCATGATAGCCACGTGATCAGTGCATGATCAGTCACGTGATCAGTGCATGATCAGTCACGTGATCAGTGCATGATCAGCCACGTGATCAGTGCATGATCAGTCACGTGATCAGTGCATGATCAGCCACGTGATCAGTGCATGATCAGCCACGTGATCAGTGCATGATCAGCCACGTGATCAGTGCATGATCAGCCACGTGATCAGTGCATGATCAGTCACGTGATCAGTGCATGATCAGTCACGTGATCAGTGCATGATCAGCCACGTGATCAGTGCATGATCAGCCACGTGATCAGTGCATGATCAATTACGTGATCAGTGCATGATCAGTCACGTGATCAGTGCATGATAGCTACGTGATCATTGCATGATCAGCCACGTGATCAGTGCATGATAGCCACGTGATCAGTGCATGATCAGCCACGTGATCAGTGCATGATCAGTCACGTGATCAGTGCATGATCAGTCACGTGATCAGTGCATTCAGTCACGTGATCAGTGCATGATAGTCACGTGATCAGTGCATGATCAGTCACGTGATCAGTGCATGATCAGCCACGTGATCAGTGCATGATAGTCATGTGATCAGTGCATGATATAGACGTGATCAGTGCATGATCAGTCACGTGATCAGTGCATGATAGCCACGTGATCAGTGCATGATCAGTCACGTGATGGGTGTATGATCATTCACGTGACCTGTACATGGTAGCTACATGATCATTGCATGATCAGCCACGTGAGTAGTGCATGATAGCCACGTGATCAGTGCATGATCAGTCACGTGATCAGTGCATGATCAGTCATGTGACCAGTACATGGTAGCTGCGTGATCATGCATGATCAGCCACGTGATCAGTGCATGATAGCCACGTGATCAGTGCATGATCAGACACGTGATCAGTGCATGATCAGTCACGTGATCAGTGCATGATCAGCCACGTGATCAGTGCATGATCAGGCACGTGATCAGTGTATGTCAGCCACGTGATCAGTGCATGATAGCCACGTGATCAGTGCATGATCAGTCACGTGATCAGTGCATGATCAGTTATGTGATCAGTGTATGATCAGCCACGTGATCAGTGCATGATCAGCCACGTGATCAGTGCATGATCAATTACGTGATCAGTGCATGATCAGTCACGTGACCAGTACATGGTAGCTACGTGATCATTGCATGATCAGCCACGTGATCAGTGCATGATAGCCACGTGATCAGTGCATGATAGCCACGTGATCAGTGCATGATCAGTCATGTGATACGTGTGTGATCAGCCACGTGATCAGTGCATGATATCCACGTGATCAGTGCATGACAGCCACGTGATCAGTGCATGAGAGCCACGTGATCAGTGCATGATCAGTCACGTGATACATGTGTGATCAGCCACGTGATCAGTGCATGATGAGCCACGTGATCAGTGCAGGATCAATTACGTGATCAGTGCATGATCAGTCACGTGACCAGTACATGGTTGCTACGTGATCGTTGCATGATCAGCCACGTGAGCAGAGCATGATAGCCACGTGATCAGTGCATGATCAGTCACGTGATCAGTACATGATCAGTCACGTGAACAGTGCATGATCATTTACGTGATCTTTGCATGATCAGTCACGTGACCAGTATATGGTTGCTACGTGATCATTCCATGACGAGCCACGTGAGCAGTGCATGATAGCCACGTGATGTGTGCATGAGTTACGTGAGCAGAGTATGATCAGCCACGTGATCAGTGCATGAGTGCCACGTGATCAGTGCATGATATGTCACGTGACAGGTGTGTGATCAGCCACGTGAACAGTGCATGTTCAGCCACGTGATCAGTGCATGATAGCCACGTGATCAGTGCATGATCAGTTACGTGAGCAGTGTATGATCAGCCACGTGATCAGTGCATGATATCCAAGTGATCAGTGCATGATCATCACGTGATCAGTGTATGATCAGCCACGTGAACAGTGCATGCTCAGTCACGTGATCTGGGCCTGCTGAGCTGCGTGATTACTGTCTGCTCATCTGCTTGACAATTGCCAGCTGAGCTGCACGATTCCTGCCTGTCATCTGCTTGACAATTGCCAGCTGTGCTGCGTAATTCCTGCCTGCTCAGCTGCTTGATTATTGCCAGCTGAGCAGCATGATTCCTCACACCTGAGTTCCATGATTATTGCCTGCTGACTGTTTGATTCGTGCCTACTCAGCTCTTTGTTTATTGCCTCCAGAGGCACATGATCAGTGTATGATAGCAAACATGATCAGCGCATGATCAGTCACATGATCAGCGCCATTAAGTCACGTGATCACTACATGATAGTCATGTGATCAGTCCATGCTCAGTCACGGTATCAGTGCATGATCAGCCACGTGATCAGTGCATGATCTGTCACAAGATTAGTGTATGATCATCCACGTGATCAGTGCACGGGCAGTCATGTGATCAGTGCATGATATAGACGTGATCAGTGCATGATCAGTCACCTGATGGGTGTATGATCATTCACGTGACCTGTACATGGTAGCTACATGATCATTGCATGATCAGCCACGTGAGTAGTGCATGATAGCCACGTGATCACTGCATGATCAGTCACGTGATCAGTGCATGATCAGTCATGTGACCAGTACATGGTAGCTGCGTGATCATGGCATGATCAGCCACGTGAGCAGTGCATGATAGCCACGTGATCAGTGCATGATCAGACACGTGATCAGTGCATGATCAGTCACGTGATCAGTGCATGATCAGGCACGTGATCAGTGCATGTCAGCCACGTGATCAGTGCATGATAGCCACGTGATCAGTGCATGATCAGTCACGTGATCAGTGCATGATCAGTTATGTGATCAGTGCATGATCAGCCACGTGATCAGTGCATGATCAGCCACATGATCAGTGCATGATCAATTACGTGATCAGTGCATGATCAGTCACGTGACCAGTACATGGTAGCCACGTGATCATTGCATGATCAGCCACGTGATCAGTGCATGATAGCCACGTGATCAGTGCATGATCAGTCATGTGATACGTGTGATCAGCCACGTGATCAGTGCATGATATCCACGTGATCAGTGCATGACAGCCACGTGATCAGTGCATGAGAGCCACGTGATCAGTGCATGATCAGTCACGTGATACATGTGTGATCAGCCACGTGATCAGTGCATGATGAGCCACGTGATCAGTGCAGGATCAATTACGTGATCAGTGCATGATCAGTCACGTGACCAGTACATGGTTGCTACGTGATCGTTGCATGATCAGCCACGTGAGCAGAGCATGATAGCCACGTGATCAGTGCATGATCAGTCACGTGATCAGTACATGATCAGTCACGTGAACAGTGCATGATCATTTACGTGATCTTTGCATGATCAGTCACGTGACCAGTATATGGTTGCTACGTGATCATTCCATGACGAGCCACGTGAGCAGTGCATGATAGCCACGTGATGTGTGCATGAGTTACGTGAGCAGAGTATGATCAGCCACGTGATCAGTGCATGAGTGCCACGTGATCAGTGCATGATATGTCACGTGACAGGTGTGTGATCAGCCACGTGAACAGTGCATGTTCAGCCACGTGATCAGTGCATGATAGCCACGTGATCAGTGCATGATCAGTTACGTGAGCAGTGTATGATCAGCCACGTGATCAGTGCATGGTCAGACACGTGAACAGTGTATGATCAGCCACGTGATCAGTGCATGATATCCAAGTGATCAGTGCATGATCATCACGTGATCAGTGTATGATCAGCCACGTGAACAGTGCATGCTCAGTCACGTGATCTGGGCCTGCTGAGCTGCGTGATTACTGTCTGCTCATCTGCTTGACAATTGCCAGCTGAGCTGCACGATTCCTGCCTGTCATCTGCTTGACAATTGCCAGCTGTGCTGCGTAATTCCTGCCTGCTCAGCTGCTTGATTATTGCCAGCTGAGCAGCATGATTCCTCACACCTGAGTTCCATGATTATTGCCTGCTGACTGTTTGATTCGTGCCTACTCAGCTCTTTGTTTATTGCCTCCAGAGGCACATGATCAGTGTATGATAGCAAACATGATCAGCGCATGATCAGTCACATGATCAGCGCCATTAAGTCACGTGATCACTACATGATAGTCATGTGATCAGTCCATGCTCAGTCACGGTATCAGTGCATGATCAGCCACGTGATCAGTGCATGATCAGTCATGTGATCAGTGCATGATATAGACGTGAACAGTGCATGATCAGTCTCGTGATCAGTGCATGATAGCCACGTGATCAGTGCATGATCAGTCACCTGATGGGTGTATGATCATTCACGTGACCTGTACATGGTAGCTACATGATCATTGCATGATCAGCCACGTGAGTAGTGCATGATAGCCACGTGATCACTGCATGATCAGTCACGTGATCAGTGCATGATCAGTCATGTGACCAGTACATGGTAGCTGCGTGATCATGGCATGATCAGCCACGTGAGCAGTGCATGATAGCCACGTGATCAGTGCATGATCAGACACGTGATCAGTGCATGATCAGTCACGTGATCAGTGCATGATCAGCCACGTGATCAGTGCATGACCAGGCACGTGATCAGTGTATGTCAGCCAAGTGATCAGTGCATGATAGCCACGTGATCAGTGCATGATCAGTCACGTGATCAGTGCATGATCAGTTATGTGATCAGTGCATGATCAGCCACGTGATCAGTGCATGATCAGCCACATGATCAGTGCATGATCAATTACGTGATCAGTGCATGATCAGTCACGTGACCAGTACATGGTAGCTACGTGATCATTGCATGATCAGCCACGTGATCAGTGCATGATAGCCACGTGATCAGTGCATGATAGCCACGTGATCAGTGCATGATCAGTCATGTGATACGTGTGTGATCAGCCACGTGATCAGTGCATGATATCCACGTGATCAGTGCATGACAGCCACGTGATCAGTGCATGAGAGCCACGTGATCAGTGCATGATCAGTCACGTGATACATGTGTGATCAGCCACGTGATCAGTGCATGATGAGCCACGTGATCAGTGCAGGATCAATTACGTGATCAGTGCATGATCAGTCACGTGACCAGTACATGGTTGCTACGTGATCGTTGCATGATCAGCCACGTGAGCAGAGCATGATAGCCACGTGATCAGTGCATGATCAGTCACGTGATCAGTACATGATCAGTCACGTGAACAGTGCATGATCATTTACGTGATCTTTGCATGATCAGTCACGTGACCAGTATATGGTTGCTACGTGATCATTCCATGACGAGCCACGTGAGCAGTGCATGATAGCCACGTGATGTGTGCATGAGTTACGTGAGCAGAGTATGATCAGCCACGTGATCAGTGCATGAGTGCCACGTGATCAGTGCATGATATGTCACGTGACAGGTGTGTGATCAGCCACGTGAACAGTGCATGTTCAGCCACGTGATCAGTGCATGATAGCCACGTGATCAGTGCATGATCAGTTACGTGAGCAGTGTATGATCAGCCACGTGATCAGTGCATGATATCCAAGTGATCAGTGCATGATCATCACGTGATCAGTGTATGATCAGCCACGTGAACAGTGCATGCTCAGTCACGTGATCTGGGCCTGCTGAGCTGCGTGATTACTGTCTGCTCATCTGCTTGACAATTGCCAGCTGAGCTGCACGATTCCTGCCTGTCATCTGCTTGACAATTGCCAGCTGTGCTGCGTAATTCCTGCCTGCTCAGCTGCTTGATTATTGCCAGCTGAGCAGCATGATTCCTCACACCTGAGTTCCATGATTATTGCCTGCTGACTGTTTGATTCGTGCCTACTCAGCTCTTTGTTTATTGCCTCCAGAGGCACATGATCAGTGTATGATAGCAAACATGATCAGCGCATGATCAGTCACATGATCAGCGCCATTAAGTCACGTGATCACTACATGATAGTCATGTGATCAGTCCATGCTCAGTCACGGTATCAGTGCATGATCAGCCACGTGATCAGTGCATGATCTGTCACAAGATTAGTGTATGATCATCCACGTGATCAGTGCATGGGCAGTCATGTGATCAGTGCATGATATAGACGTGATCAGTGCATGATCAGTCACCTGATGGGTGTATGATCATTCACGTGACCTGTACATGGTAGCTACATGATCATTGCATGATCAGCCACGTGAGTAGTTCATGATAGCCACGTGATCACTGCATGATCAGTCACGTGATCAGTGCATGATCAGTCATGTGACCAGTACATGGTAGCTGCGTGATCATGGCATGATCAGCCACGTGAGCAGTGCATGATAGCCACGTGATCAGTGCATGATCAGACACGTGATCAGTGCATGATCAGTCACGTGATCAGTGCATGATCAGGCACGTGATCAGTGCATGTCAGCCACGTGATCAGTGCATGATAGCCACGTGATCAGTGCATGATCAGTCACGTGATCAGTGCATGATCAGTTATGTGATCAGTGTATGATCAGCCACGTGATCAGTGCATGATCAGCCACATGATCAGTGCATGATCAATTACGTGATCAGTGCATGATCAGTCACGTGACCAGTACATGGTAGCTACGTGATCATTGCATGATCAGCCACGTGATCAGTGCATGATAGCCACGTGATCAGTGCATGATCAGTCATGTGATACGTGTGTGATCAGCCACGTGATCAGTGCATGATATCCACGTGATCAGTGCATGACAGCCACGTGATCAGTGCATGAGAGCCACGTGATCAGTGCATGATCAGTCACGTGATACATGTGTGATCAGCCACGTGATCAGTGCATGATGAGCCACGTGATCAGTGCAGGATCAATTACGTGATCAGTGCATGATCAGTCACGTGACCAGTACATGGTTGCTACGTGATCGTTGCATGATCAGCCACGTGAGCAGTGCATGATAGCCACGTGATCAGTGCATGATCAGTCACGTGATCAGTACATGATCAGTCACGTGAACAGTGCATGATCATTTACGTGATCTTTGCATGATCAGTCACGTACCAGTATATGGTTGCTACGTGATCATTCCATGACGAGCCACGTGAGCAGTGCATGATAGCCACGTGATGTGTGCATGAGTTACGTGAGCAGAGTATGATCAGCCACGTGATCAGTGCATGAGTGCCACGTGATCAGTGCATGATATGTCACGTGACAGGTGTGTGATCAGCCACGTGAACAGTGCATGTTCAGCCACGTGATCAGTGCATGATAGCCACGTGATCAGTGCATGATCAGTTACGTGAGCAGTGTATGATCAGCCACGTGATCAGTGCATGGTCAGACACGTGAACAGTGTATGATCAGCCACGTGATCAGTGCATGATATCCAAGTGATCAGTGCATGATCATCACGTGATCAGTGTATGATCAGCCACGTGAACAGTGCATGCTCAGTCACGTGATCTGGGCCTGCTGAGCTGCGTGATTACTGTCTGCTCATCTGCTTGACAATTGCCAGCTGAGCTGCACGATTCCTGCCTGTCATCTGCTTGACAATTGCCAGCTGTGCTGCGTAATTCCTGCCTGCTCAGCTGCTTGATTATTGCCAGCTGAGCAGCATGATTCCTCACACCTGAGTTCCATGATTATTGCCTGCTGACTGTTTGATTCGTGCCTACTCAGCTCTTTGTTTATTGCCTCCAGAGGCACATGATCAGTGTATGATAGCAAACATGATCAGCGCATGATCAGTCACATGATCAGCGCCATTAAGTCACGTGATCACTACATGATAGTCATGTGATCAGTCCATGCTCAGTCACGGTATCAGTGCATGATCAGCCACGTGATCAGTGCATGATCTGTCACAAGATTAGTGTATGATCATCCACGTGATCAGTGCATGGGCAGTCATGTGATCAGTGCATGATATAGACGTGAACAGTGCATGATCAGTCTCGTGATCAGTGCATGATAGCCACGTGATCAGTGCATGATCAGTCACCTGATGGGTGTATGATCATTCACGTGACCTGTACATGGTAGCTACATGATCATTGCATGATCAGCCACGTGAGTAGTGCATGATAGCCACGTGATCACTGCATGATCAGTCACGTGATCAGTGCATGATCAGTCATGTGACCAGTACATGGTAGCTGCGTGATCATGGCATGATCAGCCACGTGAGCAGTGCATGATAGCCACGTGATCAGTGCATGATCAGACACGTGATCAGTGCATGATCAGTCACGTGATCAGTGCATGATCAGCCACGTGATCAGTGCATGACCAGGCACGTGATCAGTGTATGTCAGCCACGTGATCAGTGCATGATAGCCACGTGATCAGTGCATGATCAGTCACGTGATCAGTGCATGATCAGTTATGTGATCAGTGTATGATCAGCCACGTGATCAGTGCATGATCAGCCACATGATCAGTGCATGATCAATTACGTGATCAGTGCATGATCAGTCACGTGACCAGTACATGGTAGCTACGTGATCATTGCATGATCAGCCACGTGATCAGTGCATGATAGCCACGTGATCAGTGCATGATAGCCACGTGATCAGTGCATGATCAGTCATGTGATACGTGTGTGATCAGCCACATGATCAGTGCATGATATCCACGTGATCAGTGCATGACAGCCACGTGATCAGTGCATGAGAGCCACGTGATCAGTGCATGATCAGTCACGTGATACATGTGTGATCAGCCACGTGATCAGTGCATGATGAGCCACGTGATCAGTGCAGGATCAATTACGTGATCAGTGCATGATCAGTCACGTGACCAGTACATGGTTGCTACGTGATCGTTGCATGATCAGCCACGTGAGCAGAGCATGATAGCCACGTGATCAGTGCATGATCAGTCACGTGATCAGTACATGATCAGTCACGTGAACAGTGCATGATCATTTACGTGATCTTTGCATGATCAGTCACGTGACCAGTATATGGTTGCTACGTGATCATTCCATGACGAGCCACGTGAGCAGTGCATGATAGCCACGTGATGTGTGCATGAGTTACGTGAGCAGAGTATGATCAGCCACGTGATCAGTGCATGATATGTCACGTGACAGGTGTGTGATCAGCCACGTGAACAGTGCATGTTCAGCCACGTGATCAGTGCATGATAGCCACGTGATCAGTGCATGATCAGTTACGTGAGCAGTGTATGATCAGCCACGTGATCAGTGCATGGTCAGACACGTGAACAGTGTATGATCAGCCACGTGATCAGTGCATGATATCCAAGTGATCAGTGCATGATCATCACGTGATCAGTGTATGATCAGCCACGTGAACAGTGCATGCTCAGTCACGTGATCTGGGCCTGCTGAGCTGCGTGATTACTGTCTGCTCATCTGCTTGACAATTGCCAGCTGAGCTGCACGATTCCTGCCTGTCATCTGCTTGACAATTGCCAGCTGTGCTGCGTAATTCCTGCCTGCTCAGCTGCTTGATTATTGCCAGCTGAGCAGCATGATTCCTCACACCTGAGTTCCATGATTATTGCCTGCTGACTGTTTGATTCGTGCCTACTCAGCTCTTTGTTTATTGCCTCCAGAGGCACATGATCAGTGTATGATAGCAAACATGATCAGCGCATGATCAGTCACATGATCAGCGCCATTAAGTCACGTGATCACTACATGATAGTCATGTGATCAGTCCATGCTCAGTCACGGTATCAGTGCATGATCAGCCACGTGATCAGTGCATGATCTGTCACAAGATTAGTGTATGATCATCCACGTGATCAGTGCATGGGCAGTCATGTGATCAGTGCATGATATAGACGTGAACAGTGCATGATCAGTCTCGTGATCAGTGCATGATAGCCACGTGATCAGTGCATGATCAGTCACCTGATGGGTGTATGATCATTCACGTGACCTGTACATGGTAGCTACATGATCATTGCATGATCAGCCACGTGAGTAGTGCATGATAGCCACGTGATCACTGCATGATCAGTCACGTGATCAGTGCATGATCAGTCATGTGACCAGTACATGGTAGCTGCGTGATCATGGCATGATCAGCCACGTGAGCAGTGCATGATAGCCACGTGATCAGTGCATGATCAGACACGTGATCAGTGCATGATCAGTCACGTGATCAGTGCATGATCAGCCACGTGATCAGTGCATGATCAGGCACGTGATCAGTGTATGATCAGCCACGTGATCAGTGCATGATAGCCACGTGATCAGTGCATGATCAGTCACGTGATCAGTGCATGATCAGTCATGTGATCAGTGCATGATCAGCCACGTGATCAGTGCATGATCAGCCACATGATCAGTGCATGATCAATCACGTGATCAGTGCATGATCAGTCACGTGACCAGTGCATGGTAGCTACGTGATCAGTGCATGATCAGCCACGTGATCAGTGCATGATAGCCACGTGATCAGTGCATGATAGCCACGTGATCAGTGCATGATCAGTCATGTGATACGTGTGTGATCAGCCACGTGATCAGTGCATGATAGCCACGTGATCAGTGCATGATCAGCCACGTGATCAGTGCATGATCAGCCACGTGATCAGTGCATGATCAGTCACGTGATCATGTGTGATCAGCCACGTGATCAGTGCATGATCAGCCACGTGATCAGTGCATGATCAGCCACGTGATCAGTGCATGATCAGTCATGTGATACGTGTGATCAGCCACGTGATCAGTGCATGATATCCACGTGATCAGTGCATGACAGCCACGTGATCAGTGCATGAGAGCCACGTGATCAGTGCATGATCAGTCACGTGATACATGTGTGATCAGCCACGTGATCAGTGCATGATGAGCCACGTGATCAGTGCAGGATCAATTACGTGATCAGTGCATGATCAGTCACGTGACCAGTACATGGTTGCTACGTGATCGTTGCATGATCAGCCACGTGAGCAGAGCATGATAGCCACGTGATCAGTGCATGATCAGTCACGTGATCAGTACATGATCAGTCACGTGAACAGTGCATGATCATTTACGTGATCTTGCATGATCAGTCACGTGACCAGTATATGGTTGCTACGTGATCATTCCATGACGAGCCACGTGAGCAGTGCATGATAGCCACGTGATGTGTGCATGAGTTACGTGAGCAGAGTATGATCAGCCACGTGATCAGTGCATGAGTGCCACGTGATCAGTGCATGATATGTCACGTGACAGGTGTGTGATCAGCCACGTGAACAGTGCATGTTCAGCCACGTGATCAGTGCATGATAGCCACGTGATCAGTGCATGATCAGTTACGTGAGCAGTGTATGATCAGCCACGTGATCAGTGCATGGTCAGACACGTGAACAGTGTATGATCAGCCACGTGATCAGTGCATGATATCCAAGTGATCAGTGCATGATCATCACGTGATCAGTGTATGATCAGCCACGTGAACAGTGCATGCTCAGTCACGTGATCTGGGCCTGCTGAGCTGCGTGATTACTGTCTGCTCATCTGCTTGACAATTGCCAGCTGAGCTGCACGATTCCTGCCTGTCATCTGCTTGACAATTGCCAGCTGTGCTGCGTAATTCCTGCCTGCTCAGCTGCTTGATTATTGCCAGCTGAGCAGCATGATTCCTCACAGCTGAGTTCCATGATTATTGCCTGCTGACTGTTTGATTCGTGCCTACTCAGCTCTTTGTTTATTGCCTCCAGAGGCACATGATCAGTGTATGATAGCAAACATGATCAGCGCATGATCAGTCACATGATCAGCGCCATTAAGTCACGTGATCACTACATGATAGTCATGTGATCAGTCCATGCTCAGTCACGGTATCAGTGCATGATCAGCCACGTGATCAGTGCATGATCTGTCACAAGATTAGTGTATGATCATCCACGTGATCAGTGCACGGGCAGTCATGTGATCAGTGCATGATATAGACGTGAACAGTGCATGATCAGTCTCGTGATCAGTGCATGATAGCCACGTGATCAGTGCATGATCAGTCACCTGATGGGTGTATGATCATTCACGTGACCTGTACATGGTAGCTACATGATCATTGCATGATCAGCCACGTGAGTAGTTCATGATAGCCACGTGATCACTGCATGATCAGTCACGTGATCAGTGCATGATCAGTCATGTGACCAGTACATGGTAGCTGCGTGATCATGGCATGATCAGCCACGTGAGCAGTGCATGATAGCCACGTGATCAGTGCATGATCAGACACGTGATCAGTGCATGATCAGTCACGTGATCAGTGCATGATCAGCCACGTGATCAGTGCATGACCAGGCACGTGATCAGTGTATGTCAGCCAAGTGATCAGTGCATGATAGCCACGTGATCAGTGCATGATCAGTCACGTGATCAGTGCATGATCAGTTACGTGATCAGTGTATGATCAGCCACGTGATCAGTGCATGATCAGCCACGTGATCAGTGCATGATCAATTACGTGATCAGTGCATGATCAGTCACGTGACCAGTACATGGTAGCTACGTGATCATTGCATGATCAGCCACGTGATCAGTGCATGATAGCCACGTGATCAGTGCATGATAGCCACGTGATCAGTGCATGATCAGTCACGTGATACATGTGTGATCAGCCACGTGATCAGTGCATGATGAGCCACGTGATCAGTGCATGATCAATTACGTGATCAGTGCATGATCAGTCACGTGACCAGTACATGGTTGCTACGTGATCGTTGCATGATCAGCCACGTGAGCAGTGCATGATAGCCACGTGATCAGTGCATGATCAGTCACGTGATCAGTACATGATCAGTCACGTGAACAGTGCATGATCATTTACGTGATCAGTGCATGATCAGTCACGTGACCAGTATATGGTTGCTACGTGATCATTGCATGACAGCCACGTGAGCAGTGCATGATAGCCACGTGATGTGTGCATGAGTTACGTGAGCAGAGTATGATCAGCCACGTGATCAGTGCATGAGTGCCACGTGATCAGTGCATGATATGTCACGTGACAGTGTGTGATCAGCCACGTGAACAGTGCATGATCAGCCACGTGATCAGTGCATGATAGCCACGTGATCAGTGCATGATCATCACGTGATCAGTGTATGATCAGCCACGTGCACAGTGCATGCTCAGTCACGTGATCTGGGCCTGCTGAGCTGCGTGATTACTGTCTGCTCATCTGCTTGACAATTGCCAGCTGAGCTGCACGATTCCTGCCTGTCATCTGCTTGACAATTGCCAGCTGTGCTGCGTAATTCCTGCCTGCTCAGCTGCTTGATTATTGCCAGCTGAGCAGCATGATTCCTCACACCTGAGTTCCATGATTATTGCCTGCTGACTGTTTGATTCGTGCCTACTCAGCTCTTTGTTTATTGCCTCCAGAGGCACATGATCAGTGTATGATAGCAAACATGATCAGCGCATGATCAGTCACATGATCAGCGCCATTAAGTCACGTGATCACTACATGATAGTCATGTGATCAGTCCATGCTCAGTCACGGTATCAGTGCATGATCAGCCACGTGATCAGTGCATGATCTGTCACAAGATTAGTGTATGATCATCCACGTGATCAGTGCACGGGCAGTCATGTGATCAGTGCATGATATAGACGTGAACAGTGCATGATCAGTCTCGTGATCAGTGCATGATAGCCACGTGATCAGTGCATGATCAGTCACCTGATGGGTGTATGATCATTCACGTGACCTGTACATGGTAGCTACATGATCATTGCATGATCAGCCACGTGAGTAGTGCATGATAGCCACGTGATCACTGCATGATCAGTCACGTGATCAGTGCATGATCAGTCATGTGACCAGTACATGGTAGCTGCGTGATCATGGCATGATCAGCCACGTGAGCAGTGCATGATAGCCACGTGATCAGTGCATGATCAGACACGTGATCAGTGCATGATCAGTCACGTGATCAGTGCATGATCAGCCACGTGATCAGTGCATGATCAGCCACGTGATCAGTGCATGATCAGTCACGTGATCAGTGCATGATCAGTCACGTGATCAGTGTATGATCAGCCACGTGATCAGTGCATGATCAGCCACATGATCAGTGCATGATCAATTACGTGATCAGTGCATGATCAGTCACGTGACCAGTACATGGTAGCTACGTGATCATTGCATGATCAGCCACGTGATCAGTGCATGATAGCCACGTGATCAGTGCATGATAGCCACGTGATCAGTGCATGATCAGTCATGTGATACGTGTGTGATCAGCCACGTGATCAGTGCATGATATCCACGTGATCAGTGCATGACAGCCACGTGATCAGTGCATGAGAGCCACGTGATCAGTGCATGATCAGTCACGTGATACATGTGTGATCAGCCACGTGATCAGTGCATGATGAGCCACGTGATCAGTGCATGATCAATTACGTGATCAGTGCATGATCAGTCACGTGACCAGTACATGGTTGCTACGTGATCGTGCATGATCAGCCACGTGAGCAGTGCATGATAGCCACGTGATCAGTGCATGATCAGTCACGTGATCAGTGCATGATCAGTCACGTGATCAGTGCATGATCATTTACGTGATCAGTGCATGATCAGTCACGTGACCAGTATATGGTTGCTACGTGATCATTGCATGACAGCCACGTGATCAGTGCATGATAGCCACGTGATGTGTGCATGAGTTACGTGATCAGTGTATGATCAGCCACGTGATCAGTGCATGAGTGCCACGTGATCAGTGCATGATATGTCACGTGACAGTGTGTGATCAGCCACGTGATCAGTGCATGATCAGCCACGTGATCAGTGCATGATCAGCCACGTGATCAGTGCATGATCAGTCACGTGATCAGTGCATGATCAGCCACGTGATCAGTGCATGATAGCCACGTGATCAGTGCATGATCAGTCACGTGATCAGTGCATGATCAGTCACGTGATCAGTGCATGATCAGCCACGTGATCAGTGCATGATCAGCCACGTGATCAGTGCATGATCAATTACGTGATCAGTGCATGATCAGTCACGTGACCAGTACATGGTAGCTACGTGATCATTGCATGATCAGCCACGTGATCAGTGCATGATAGCCACGTGATCAGTGCATGATCAGCCACGTGATCAGTGCATGATCAGTCACGTGATACGTGCATGATCAGCCACATGATCAGTGCATGATAGCCACGTGATCAGTGCATGACAGCCACGTGATCAGTGCATGATAGCCACGTGATGTGTGCATGAGTTACGTGATCAGTGTATGATCAGCCACGTGATCAGTGCATGAGTGCCACGTGATCAGTGCATGATATGTCACGTGACAGTGTGTGATCAGCCACGTGATCAGTGCATGATCAGCCACGTGATCAGTGCATGATAGCCACGTGATCAGTGCATGATCAGTTACGTGATCAGTGCATGATCAGCCACGTGATCAGTGCATGGTCAGACACGTGATCAGTGTATGATCAGCCACGTGATCAGTGCATGATATCCACGTGATCAGTGCATGATCATCACGTGATCAGTGTATGATCAGCCACGTGAACAGTGCATGCTCAGTCACGTGATCTGGGCCTGCTGAGCTGCGTGATTACTGTCTGCTCATCTGCTTGACAATTGCCAGCTGAGCTGCACGATTCCTGCCTGCTCAGCTGCTTGATTATTGCCAGCTGAGCAGCATGATTCCTCACACCTGAGTTCCATGATTATTGCCTGCTGACTGTTTGATTCGTGCCTACTCAGCTCTTTGTTTATTGCCTCCAGAGGCACATGATCAGTGTATGATAGCAAACATGATCAGCGCATGATCAGTCACATGATCAGCGCCATTAAGTCACGTGATCACTACATGATAGTCATGTGATCAGTCCATGCTCAGTCACGGTATCAGTGCATGATCAGCCACGTGATCAGTGCATGATCTGTCACAAGATTAGTGTATGATCATCCACGTGATCAGTGCATGGGCAGTCATGTGATCAGTGCATGATATAGACGTGATCAGTGCATGATCAGTCACGTGATCAGTGCATGATAGCCACGTGATCAGTGCATGATCAGTCACCTGATGGGTGTATGATCATTCACGTGACCTGTACATGGTAGCTACATGATCATTGCATGATCAGCCACGTGAGTAGTGCATGATAGCCACGTGATCAGTGCATGATCAGTCACGTGATCAGTGCATGATCAGTCATGTGACCAGTACATGGTAGCTGCGTGATCATGCATGATCAGCCACGTGATCAGTGCATGATAGCCACGTGATCAGTGCATGATCAGTCACGTGATCAGTGCATGATCAGTCACGTGATCAGTGCATGATCAGCCACGTGATCAGTGCATGATCAGTCACGTGATCAGTGTATGATCAGCCACGTGATCAGTGCATGATCAGTCACGTGATCAGTGCATGATATAGACGTGATCAGTGCATGATCAGTCACGTGATCAGTGCATGATAGCCACGTGATCAGTGCATGATCAGTCACGTGATCAGTGCATGATCAGTCACGTGACCAGTACATGGTAGCTACGTGATCATTGCATGATCAGCCACGTGATCAGTGCATGATAGCCACGTGATCAGTGCATGATCAGTCACGTGATCAGTGCATGATCAGTCACGTGATCAGTGCATGGTAGCTGCGTGATCATGCATGATCAGCCACGTGATCAGTGCATGATAGCCACGTGATCAGTGCATGATCAGTCACGTGATCAGTGCATGATCAGTCACGTGATCAGTGCATGATCAGCCACGTGATCAGTGCATGATCAGTCACGTGATCAGTGCATGATCAGCCACGTGATCAGTGCATGATCAGGCACGTGATCAGTGCATGATCAGCCACGTGATCAGTGCATGATAGCCACGTGATCAGTGCATGATCAGTCACGTGATCAGTGCATGATCAGTCACGTGATCAGTGCATGATCAGCCACGTGATCAGTGCATGATCAGCCACGTGATCAGTGCATGATCAATTACGTGATCAGTGCATGATCAGTCACGTGATCAGTACATGGTAGCTACGTGATCATTGCATGATCAGCCACGTGATCAGTGCATGATAGCCACGTGATCAGTGCATGATAGCCACGTGATCAGTGCATGATCAGTCATGTGATACGTGTGTGATCAGCCACGTGATCAGTGCATGATATCCACGTGATCAGTGCATGACAGCCACGTGATCAGTGCATGAGAGCCACGTGATCAGTGCATGATCAGTCACGTGATACATGTGTGATCAGCCACGTGATCAGTGCATGATGAGCCACGTGATCAGTGCATGATCAATTACGTGATCAGTGCATGATCAGTCACGTGACCAGTACATGGTTGCTACGTGATCGTGCATGATCAGCCACGTGAGCAGAGCATGATAGCCACGTGATCAGTGCATGATCAGTCACGTGATCAGTACATGATCAGTCACGTGAACAGTGCATGATCATTTACGTGATCTTGCATGATCAGTCACGTACCAGTATATGGTTGCTACGTGATCATTCCATGACGAGCCACGTGAGCAGTGCATGATAGCCACGTGATGTGTGCATGAGTTACGTGAGCAGAGTATGATCAGCCACGTGATCAGTGCATGAGTGCCACGTGATCAGTGCATGATATGTCACGTGACAGGTGTGTGATCAGCCACGTGAACAGTGCATGTTCAGCCACGTGATCAGTGCATGATAGCCACGTGATCAGTGCATGATCAGTTACGTGAGCAGTGTATGATCAGCCACGTGATCAGTGCATGGTCAGACACGTGAACAGTGTATGATCAGCCACGTGATCAGTGCATGATATCCAAGTGATCAGTGCATGATCATCACGTGATCAGTGTATGATCAGCCACGTGAACAGTGCATGCTCAGTCACGTGATCTGGGCCTGCTGAGCTGCGTGATTACTGTCTGCTCATCTGCTTGACAATTGCCAGCTGAGCTGCACGATTCCTGCCTGCTCAGCTGCTTGATTATTGCCAGCTGAGCAGCATGATTCCTCACACCTGAGTTCCATGATTATTGCCTGCTGACTGTTTGATTCGTGCCTACTCAGCTCTTTGTTTATTGCCTCCAGAGGCACATGATCAGTGTATGATAGCAAACATGATCAGTGCATGATCAGTCACATGATCAGCGCCATTAAGTCACGTGATCACTACATGATAGTCATGTGATCAGTCCATGCTCAGTCACGGTATCAGTGCATGATCAGCCACGTGATCAGTGCATGATCTGTCACATGATCAGTGTATGATCATCCACGTGATCAGTGCATGGGCAGTCATGTGATCAGTGCATGATATAGACGTGATCAGTGCATGATCAGTCACGTGATCAGTGCATGATAGCCACGTGATCAGTGCATGATCAGCCACGTGATCAGTGCATGAGAGCCACGTGATCAGTGCATGATCAGTCACGTGATACATGTGTGATCAGCCACGTGATCAGTGCATGATGAGCCACGTGATCAGTGCATGATCAATTACGTGATCAGTGCATGATCAGTCACGTGACCAGTACATGGTTGCTACGTGATCGTTGCATGATCAGCCACGTGAGCAGTGCATGATAGCCACGTGATCAGTGCATGATCAGTCACGTGATCAGTACATGATCAGTCACGTGAACAGTGCATGATCATTTACGTGATCAGTGCATGATCAGTCACGTGACCAGTATATGGTTGCTACGTGATCATTCCATGACGAGCCACGTGAGCAGTGCATGATAGCCACGTGATGTGTGCATGAGTTACGTGAGCAGAGTATGATCAGCCACGTGATCAGTGCATGAGTGCCACGTGATCAGTGCATGATATGTCACGTGACAGGTGTGTGATCAGCCACGTGAACAGTGCATGTTCAGCCACGTGATCAGTGCATGATAGCCACGTGATCAGTGCATGATCAGTTACGTGAGCAGTGTATGATCAGCCACGTGATCAGTGCATGGTCAGACACGTGAACAGTGTATGATCAGCCACGTGATCAGTGCATGATATCCAAGTGATCAGTGCATGATCATCACGTGATCAGTGTATGATCAGCCACGTGAACAGTGCATGCTCAGTCACGTGATCTGGGCCTGCTGAGCTGCGTGATTACTGTCTGCTCATCTGCTTGACAATTGCCAGCTGAGCTGCACGATTCCTGCCTGTCATCTGCTTGACAATTGCCAGCTGTGCTGCGTAATTCCTGCCTGCTCAGCTGCTTGATTATTGCCAGCTGAGCAGCATGATTCCTCACACCTGAGTTCCATGATTATTGCCTGCTGACTGTTTGATTCGTGCCTACTCAGCTCTTTGTTTATTGCCTCCAGAGGCACATGATCAGTGTATGATAGCAAACATGATCAGCGCATGATCAGTCACATGATCAGCGCCATTAAGTCACGTGATCACTACATGATAGTCATGTGATCAGTCCATGCTCAGTCACGGTATCAGTGCATGATCAGCCACGTGATCAGTGCATGATCTGTCACATGATTAGTGTATGATCATCCACGTGATCAGTGCATGGGCAGTCATGTGATCAGTGCATGATATAGACGTGATCAGTGCATGATCAGTCTCGTGATCAGTGCATGATAGCCACGTGATCAGTGCATGATCAGTCACCTGATGGGTGTATGATCATTCACGTGACCTGTACATGGTAGCTACATGATCATTGCATGATCAGCCACGTGAGTAGTGCATGATAGCCACGTGATCACTGCATGATCAGTCACGTGATCAGTGCATGATCAGTCATGTGACCAGTACATGGTAGCTGCGTGATCATGGCATGATCAGCCACGTGAGCAGTGCATGATAGCCACGTGATCAGTGCATGATCAGACACGTGATCAGTGCATGATCAGTCACGTGATCAGTGCATGATCAGCCACGTGATCAGTGCATGATCAGGCACGTGATCAGTGTATGATCAGCCACGTGATCAGTGCATGATAGCCACGTGATCAGTGCATGATCAGTCACGTGATCAGTGCATGATCAGTTACGTGATCAGTGCATGATCAGCCACGTGATCAGTGCATGATCAGCCACGTGATCAGTGCATGATCAATTACGTGATCAGTGCATGATCAGTCACGTGATCAGTACATGGTAGCCACGTGATCAGTGCATGATCAGCCACGTGATCAGTGCATGATAGCCACGTGATCAGTGCATGATAGCCACGTGATCAGTGCATGATCAGTCACGTGATAGTGTGTGATCAGCCACGTGATCAGTGCATGATAGCCACGTGATCAGTGCATGATCAGCCACGTGATCAGTGCATGATAGCCACGTGATCAGTGCATGATCAGTCACGTGACACATGTGATCAGCCACGTGATCAGTGCATGATAGCCACGTGATCAGTGCATGATCAGTTACGTGATCAGTGCATGATCAGTCACGTGATCAGTGCATGGTCAGCACGTGATCAGTGCATGATCAGCCACGTGATCAGTGCATGATAGCCACGTGATCAGTGCATGATCAGTCACGTGATCAGTGCATGATCAGCCACGTGAACAGTGCATGCTCAGTCACGTGATCTGGGCCTGCTGAGCTGCGTGATTACTGTCTGCTCATCTGCTTGACAATTGCCAGCTGAGCTGCACGATTCCTGCCTGTCATCTGCTTGACAATTGCCAGCTGTGCTGCGTAATTCCTGCCTGCTCAGCTGCTTGATTATTGCCAGCTGAGCAGCATGATTCCTCACACCTGAGTTCCATGATTATTGCCTGCTGACTGTTTGATTCGTGCCTACTCAGCTCTTTGTTTATTGCCTCCAGAGGCACATGATCAGTGTATGATAGCAAACATGATCAGCGCATGATCAGTCACATGATCAGCGCCATTAAGTCACGTGATCACTACATGATAGTCATGTGATCAGTCCATGCTCAGTCACGGTATCAGTGCATGATCAGCCACGTGATCAGTGCATGATCTGTCACATGATTAGTGTATGATCATCCACGTGATCAGTGCATGGGCAGTCATGTGATCAGTGCATGATATAGACGTGATCAGTGCATGATCAGTCTCGTGATCAGTGCATGATAGCCACGTGATCAGTGCATGATCAGTCACCTGATGGGTGTATGATCATTCACGTGACCTGTACATGGTAGCTACATGATCATTGCATGATCAGCCACGTGAGTAGTGCATGATAGCCACGTGATCACTGCATGATCAGTCACGTGATCAGTGCATGATCAGTCATGTGACCAGTACATGGTAGCTGCGTGATCATGCATGATCAGCCACGTGAGCAGTGCATGATAGCCACGTGATCAGTGCATGATCAGTCACGTGATCAGTGCATGATCAGTCACGTGATCAGTGCATGATCAGCCACGTGATCAGTGCATGATCAGTCACGTGATCAGTGCATGATCAGCCACGTGATCAGTGCATGATCAGTCACGTGATCAGTGCATGATCAGCCACGTGATCAGTGCGTGATCAGTGCATGATCAGCCACATGATCAGTGCATGATCAATTACGTGATCAGTGCATGATCAGTCACGTGACCAGTACATGGTAGCTACGTGATCATTGCATGATCAGCCACGTGATCAGTGCATGATAGCCACGTGATCAGTGCATGATAGCCACGTGATCAGTGCATGATCAGTCATGTGATACGTGTGTGATCAGCCACGTGATCAGTGCATGATATCCACGTGATCAGTGCATGACAGCCACGTGATCAGTGCATGAGAGCCACGTGATCAGTGCATGATCAGTCACGTGATACATGTGTGATCAGCCACGTGATCAGTGCATGATGAGCCACGTGATCAGTGCATGATCAATTACGTGATCAGTGCATGATCAGTCACGTGACCAGTACATGGTTGCTACGTGATCGTTGCATGATCAGCCACGTGAGCAGAGCATGATAGCCACGTGATCAGTGCATGATCAGTCACGTGATCAGTACATGATCAGTCACGTGAACAGTGCATGATCATTTACGTGATCTTTGCATGATCAGTCACGTGACCAGTATATGGTTGCTACGTGATCATTCCATGACGAGCCACGTGAGCAGTGCATGATAGCCACGTGATGTGTGCATGAGTTACGTGAGCAGAGTATGATCAGCCACGTGATCAGTGCATGAGTGCCACGTGATCAGTGCATGATATGTCACGTGACAGGTGTGTGATCAGCCACGTGAACAGTGCATGTTCAGCCACGTGATCAGTGCATGATAGCCACGTGATCAGTGCATGATCAGTTACGTGAGCAGTGTATGATCAGCCACGTGATCAGTGCATGGTCAGACACGTGAACAGTGTATGATCAGCCACGTGATCAGTGCATGATATCCAAGTGATCAGTGCATGATCATCACGTGATCAGTGTATGATCAGCCACGTGAACAGTGCATGCTCAGTCACGTGATCTGGGCCTGCTGAGCTGCGTGATTACTGTCTGCTCATCTGCTTGACAATTGCCAGCTGAGCTGCACGATTCCTGCCTGCTCAGCTGCTTGATTATTGCCAGCTGAGCAGCATGATTCCTCACACCTGAGTTCCATGATTATTGCCTGCTGACTGTTTGATTCGTGCCTACTCAGCTCTTTGTTTATTGCCTCCAGAGGCACATGATCAGTGTATGATAGCAAACATGATCAGCGCATGATCAGTCACATGATCAGCGCCATTAAGTCACGTGATCACTACATGATAGTCATGTGATCAGTCCATGCTCAGTCACGGTATCAGTGCATGATCAGCCACGTGATCAGTGCATGATCTGTCACAAGATTAGTGTATGATCATCCACGTGATCAGTGCATGGGCAGTCATGTGATCAGTGCATGATATAGACGTGATCAGTGCATGATCAGTCTCGTGATCAGTGCATGATAGCCACGTGATCAGTGCATGATCAGTCACCTGATGGGTGTATGATCATTCACGTGACCTGTACATGGTAGCTACATGATCATTGCATGATCAGCCACGTGAGTAGTGCATGATAGCCACGTGATCACTGCATGATCAGTCACGTGATCAGTGCATGATCAGTCATGTGACCAGTACATGGTAGCTGCGTGATCATGGCATGATCAGCCACGTGAGCAGTGCATGATAGCCACGTGATCAGTGCATGATCAGACACGTGATCAGTGCATGATCAGTCACGTGATCAGTGCATGATCAGCCACGTGATCAGTGCATGATCAGGCACGTGATCAGTGCATGTCAGCCACGTGATCAGTGCATGATAGCCACGTGATCAGTGCATGATCAGTCACGTGATCAGTGCATGATCAGTCACGTGATCAGTGCATGATCAGCCACGTGATCAGTGCATGATCAGCCACATGATCAGTGCATGATCAATTACGTGATCAGTGCATGATCAGTCACGTGATCAGTACATGGTAGCTACGTGATCATTGCATGATCAGCCACGTGATCAGTGCATGATAGCCACGTGATCAGTGCATGATCAGCCACGTGATCAGTGCATGATCAGTCACGTGATACGTGTGTGATCAGCCACGTGATCAGTGCATGATAGCCACGTGATCAGTGCATGACAGCCACGTGAGCAGTGCATGATAGCCACGTGATGTGTGCATGAGTTACGTGAGCAGAGTATGATCAGCCACGTGATCAGTGCATGAGTGCCACGTGATCAGTGCATGATATGTCACGTGACAGGTGTGTGATCAGCCACGTGAACAGTGCATGTTCAGCCACGTGATCAGTGCATGATAGCCACGTGATCAGTGCATGATCAGTTACGTGAGCAGTGTATGATCAGCCACGTGATCAGTGCATGGTCAGACACGTGAACAGTGTATGATCAGCCACGTGATCAGTGCATGATATCCAAGTGATCAGTGCATGATCATCACGTGATCAGTGTATGATCAGCCACGTGAACAGTGCATGCTCAGTCACGTGATCTGGGCCTGCTGAGCTGCGTGATTACTGTCTGCTCATCTGCTTGACAATTGCCAGCTGAGCTGCACGATTCCTGCCTGTCATCTGCTTGACAATTGCCAGCTGTGCTGCGTAATTCCTGCCTGCTCAGCTGCTTGATTATTGCCAGCTGAGCAGCATGATTCCTCACACCTGAGTTCCATGATTATTGCCTGCTGACTGTTTGATTCGTGCCTACTCAGCTCTTTGTTTATTGCCTCCAGAGGCACATGATCAGTGTATGATAGCAAACATGATCAGCGCATGATCAGTCACATGATCAGCGCCATTAAGTCACGTGATCACTACATGATAGTCATGTGATCAGTCCATGCTCAGTCACGGTATCAGTGCATGATCAGCCACGTGATCAGTGCATGATCAGTCACATGATCAGTGCATGATCAGTCACGTGATCAGTGCATGATCAGCCACGTGATCAGTGCATGATCAGGCACGTGATCAGTGCATGATCAGTCACGTGATCAGTGCATGATAGCCACGTGATCAGTGCATGATCAGCCACGTGATCAGTGCATGATCAGCCACGTGATCAGTGCATGATCAATTACGTGATCAGTGCATGATCAGTCACGTGACCAGTACATGGTAGCTACGTGATCATTGCATGATCAGCCACGTGATCAGTGCATGATAGCCACGTGATCAGTGCATGATAGCCACGTGATCAGTGCATGATCAGTCATGTGATACGTGTGTGATCAGCCACGTGATCAGTGCATGATATCCACGTGATCAGTGCATGACAGCCACGTGATCAGTGCATGATAGCCACGTGATCAGTGCATGATCAGTCACGTGATACATGTGTGATCAGCCACGTGATCAGTGCATGATGAGCCACGTGATCAGTGCAGGATCAATTACGTGATCAGTGCATGATCAGTCACGTGACCAGTACATGGTTGCTACGTGATCGTTGCATGATCAGCCACGTGAGCAGAGCATGATAGCCACGTGATCAGTGCATGATCAGTCACGTGATCAGTACATGATCAGTCACGTGAACAGTGCATGATCATTTACGTGATCTGTGCATGATCAGTCACGTGACCAGTATATGGTAGCTACGTGATCATTCCATGACGAGCCACGTGAGCAGTGCATGATAGCCACGTGATGTGTGCATGAGTTACGTGAGCAGAGTATGATCAGCCACGTGATCAGTGCATGAGTGCCACGTGATCAGTGCATGATATGTCACGTGACAGGTGTGTGATCAGCCACGTGAACAGTGCATGTTCAGCCACGTGATCAGTGCATGATAGCCACGTGATCAGTGCATGATCAGTTACGTGAGCAGTGTATGATCAGCCACGTGATCAGTGCATGGTCAGACACGTGAACAGTGTATGATCAGCCACGTGATCAGTGCATGATATCCAAGTGATCAGTGCATGATCATCACGTGATCAGTGTATGATCAGCCACGTGAACAGTGCATGCTCAGTCACGTGATCTGGGCCTGCTGAGCTGCGTGATTACTGTCTGCTCATCTGCTTGACAATTGCCAGCTGAGCTGCACGATTCCTGCCTGCTCAGCTGCTTGATTATTGCCAGCTGAGCAGCATGATTCCTCACACCTGAGTTCCATGATTATTGCCTGCTGACTGTTTGATTCGTGCCTACTCAGCTCTTTGTTTATTGCCTCCAGAGGCACATGATCAGTGTATGATAGCAAACATGATCAGCGCATGATCAGTCACATGATCAGCGCCATTAAGTCACGTGATCACTACATGATAGTCATGTGATCAGTCCATGCTCAGTCACGGTATCAGTGCATGATCAGCCACGTGATCAGTGCATGATCTGTCACATGATTAGTGTATGATCATCCACGTGATCAGTGCATGGGCAGTCATGTGATCAGTGCATGATATAGACGTGATCAGTGCATGATCAGTCTCGTGATCAGTGCATGATAGCCACGTGATCAGTGCATGATCAGTCACCTGATGGGTGTATGATCATTCACGTGACCTGTACATGGTAGCTACATGATCATTGCATGATCAGCCACGTGAGTAGTGCATGATAGCCACGTGATCACTGCATGATCAGTCACGTGATCAGTGCATGATCAGTCATGTGACCAGTACATGGTAGCTGCGTGATCATGGCATGATCAGCCACGTGAGCAGTGCATGATAGCCACGTGATCAGTGCATGATCAGACACGTGATCAGTGCATGATCAGTCACGTGATCAGTGCATGATCAGCCACGTGATCAGTGCATGATCAGTCACGTGATCAGTGCATGATCAGCCACGTGATCAGTGCATGATCAGTCACGTGATCAGTGCATGATATAGACGTGATCAGTGCATGATCAGTCACGTGATCAGTGCATGATCAGCCACGTGATCAGTGCATGATCAGTCACGTGATCAGTGCATGATCAGTCACGTGACCAGTACATGGTAGCTACGTGATCAGTGCATGATCAGCCACGTGATCAGTGCATGATAGCCACGTGATCAGTGCATGATCAGTCACGTGATCAGTGCATGATCAGTCACGTGACCAGTGCATGGTAGCTGCGTGATCATGCATGATCAGCCACGTGATCAGTGCATGATAGCCACGTGATCAGTGCATGATCAGTCACGTGATCAGTGCATGATCAGTCACGTGATCAGTGCATGATCAGCCACGTGATCAGTGCATGATCAGTCACGTGATCAGTGCATGATCAGCCACGTGATCAGTGCATGATCAGCCACGTGATCAGTGCATGATCAGCCACGTGATCAGTGCATGATAGCCACGTGATCAGTGCATGATCAGTCACGTGATCAGTGCATGATCAGTCACGTGATCAGTGCATGATCAGCCACGTGATCAGTGCATGATCAGCCACGTGATCAGTGCATGATCAATCACGTGATCAGTGCATGATCAGTCACGTGACCAGTACATGGTAGCTACGTGATCATTGCATGATCAGCCACGTGATCAGTGCATGATAGCCACGTGATCAGTGCATGATAGCCACGTGATCAGTGCATGATCAGTCATGTGATACGTGTGTGATCAGCCACGTGATCAGTGCATGATATCCACGTGATCAGTGCATGACAGCCACGTGATCAGTGCATGAGAGCCACGTGATCAGTGCATGATCAGTCACGTGATACATGTGTGATCAGCCACGTGATCAGTGCATGATGAGCCACGTGATCAGTGCATGATCAATTACGTGATCAGTGCATGATCAGTCACGTGACCAGTACATGGTTGCTACGTGATCGTGCATGATCAGCCACGTGAGCAGTGCATGATAGCCACGTGATCAGTGCATGATCAGTCACGTGATCAGTGCATGATCAGTCACGTGAACAGTGCATGATCATTTACGTGATCAGTGCATGATCAGTCACGTGACCAGTATATGTTAGCTACGTGATCATTCCATGACGAGCCACGTGAGCAGTGCATGATAGCCACGTGATGTGTGCATGAGTTACGTGATCAGAGTATGATCAGCCACGTGATCAGTGCATGAGTGCCACGTGATCAGTGCATGATAGTCACGTGACAGTGTGTGATCAGCCACGTGAACAGTGCATGATCAGCCACGTGATCAGTGCATGATAGCCACGTGATCAGTGCATGATCAGTTACGTGATCAGTGCATGATCAGCCACGTGATCAGTGCATGATCAGCCACGTGATCAGTGCATGATCAGTCACGTGATCAGTGTATGATCAGCCACGTGATCAGTGCATGCTCAGTCACGTGATCAGGGCCTGCTGAGCTGCGTGATTACTGTCTGCTCATCTGCTTGACAATTGCCAGCTGAGCTGCACGATTCCTGCCTGCTCAGCTGCTTGATTATTGCCAGCTGAGCAGCATGATTCCTCACACCTGAGTTCCATGATTATTGCCTGCTGACTGTTTGATTCGTGCCTACTCAGCTCTTTGTTTATTGCCTCCAGAGGCACATGATCAGTGTATGATAGCAAACATGATCAGTGCATGATCAGTCACATGATCAGCGCCATTAAGTCACGTGATCACTACATGATAGTCATGTGATCAGTCCATGCTCAGTCACGGTATCAGTGCATGATCAGCCACGTGATCAGTGCATGATCTGTCACAAGATTAGTGTATGATCATCCACGTGATCAGTGCATGGGCAGTCATGTGATCAGTGCATGATATAGACGTGATCAGTGCATGATCAGTCACGTGATCAGTGCATGATAGCCACGTGATCAGTGCATGATCAGCCACGTGATCAGTGCATGATCAGCCACGTGATCAGTGCATGAGAGCCACGTGATCAGTGCATGATCAGTCACGTGATACATGTGTGATCAGCCACGTGATCAGTGCATGATGAGCCACGTGATCAGTGCATGATCAATTACGTGATCAGTGCATGATCAGTCACGTGACCAGTACATGGTTGCTACGTGATCGTGCATGATCAGCCACGTGAGCAGTGCATGATAGCCACGTGATCAGTGCATGATCAGTCACGTGATCAGTGCATGATCAGTCACGTGAACAGTGCATGATCATTTACGTGATCAGTGCATGATCAGTCACGTGACCAGTATATGGTTGCTACGTGATCATTCCATGACGAGCCACGTGAGCAGTGCATGATAGCCACGTGATGTGTGCATGAGTTACGTGAGCAGAGTATGATCAGCCACGTGATCAGTGCATGAGTGCCACGTGATCAGTGCATGATATGTCACGTGACAGGTGTGTGATCAGCCACGTGAACAGTGCATGTTCAGCCACGTGATCAGTGCATGATAGCCACGTGATCAGTGCATGATCAGTTACGTGAGCAGTGTATGATCAGCCACGTGATCAGTGCATGGTCAGACACGTGAACAGTGTATGATCAGCCACGTGATCAGTGCATGATATCCAAGTGATCAGTGCATGATCATCACGTGATCAGTGTATGATCAGCCACGTGAACAGTGCATGCTCAGTCACGTGATCTGGGCCTGCTGAGCTGCGTGATTACTGTCTGCTCATCTGCTTGACAATTGCCAGCTGAGCTGCACGATTCCTGCCTGCTCAGCTGCTTGATTATTGCCAGCTGAGCAGCATGATTCCTCACACCTGAGTTCCATGATTATTGCCTGCTGACTGTTTGATTCGTGCCTACTCAGCTCTTTGTTTATTGCCTCCAGAGGCACATGATCAGTGTATGATAGCAAACATGATCAGCGCATGATCAGTCACATGATCAGCGCCATTAAGTCACGTGATCACTACATGATAGTCATGTGATCAGTCCATGCTCAGTCACGGTATCAGTGCATGATCAGCCACGTGATCAGTGCATGATCTGTCACAAGATTAGTGTATGATCATCCACGTGATCAGTGCATGGGCAGTCATGTGATCAGTGCATGATATAGACGTGATCAGTGCATGATCAGTCTCGTGATCAGTGCATGATAGCCACGTGATCAGTGCATGATCAGTCACCTGATGGGTGTATGATCATTCACGTGACCTGTACATGGTAGCTACATGATCATTGCATGATCAGCCACGTGAGTAGTGCATGATAGCCACGTGATCACTGCATGATCAGTCACGTGATCAGTGCATGATCAGTCATGTGACCAGTACATGGTAGCTGCGTGATCATGCATGATCAGCCACGTGAGCAGTGCATGATAGCCACGTGATCAGTGCATGATCAGACACGTGATCAGTGCATGATCAGTCACGTGATCAGTGCATGATCAGCCACGTGATCAGTGCATGATCAGTCACGTGATCAGTGTATGATCAGCCACGTGATCAGTGCATGATCAGTCACGTGATCAGTGCATGATATAGACGTGATCAGTGCATGATCAGTCACGTGATCAGTGCATGATAGCCACGTGATCAGTGCATGATCAGTCACGTGATCAGTGCATGATCATTCACGTGACCAGTACATGGTAGCTACGTGATCATTGCATGATCAGCCACGTGATCAGTGCATGATAGCCACGTGATCAGTGCATGATCAGTCACGTGATCAGTGCATGATCAGTCATGTGATCAGTGCATGATAGCTGCGTGATCATGCATGATCAGCCACGTGATCAGTGCATGATAGCCACGTGATCAGTGCATGATCAGTCACGTGATCAGTGCATGATCAGTCACGTGATCAGTGCATGATCAGCCACGTGATCAGTGCATGATCAGTCACGTGATCAGTGCATGATCAGCCACGTGATCAGTGCATGATCAGTCACGTGATCAGTGCATGATCAGCCACGTGATCAGTGCATGATAGCCACGTGATCAGTGCATGATCAGTCACGTGATCAGTGCATGATCAGTCACGTGATCAGTGCATGATCAGCCACGTGATCAGTGCATGATCAGCCACGTGATCAGTGCATGATCAATTACGTGATCAGTGCATGATCAGTCACGTGACCAGTACATGGTAGCTACGTGATCATTGCATGATCAGCCACGTGATCAGTGCATGATAGCCACGTGATCAGTGCATGATAGCCACGTGATCAGTGCATGATCAGTCACGTGATACGTGTGTGATCAGCCACGTGATCAGTGCATGATATCCACGTGATCAGTGCATGACAGCCACGTGATCAGTGCATGAGAGCCACGTGATCAGTGCATGATCAGTCACGTGATACATGTGTGATCAGCCACGTGATCAGTGCATGATGAGCCACGTGATCAGTGCAGGATCAATTACGTGATCAGTGCATGATCAGTCACGTGACCAGTACATGGTTGCTACGTGATCGTTGCATGATCAGCCACGTGAGCAGAGCATGATAGCCACGTGATCAGTGCATGATCAGTCACGTGATCAGTACATGATCAGTCACGTGAACAGTGCATGATCATTTACGTGATCTGTGCATGATCAGTCACGTGACCAGTATATGGTAGCTACGTGATCATTCCATGACGAGCCACGTGAGCAGTGCATGATAGCCACGTGATGTGTGCATGAGTTACGTGAGCAGAGTATGATCAGCCACGTGATCAGTGCATGAGTGCCACGTGATCAGTGCATGATATGTCACGTGACAGGTGTGTGATCAGCCACGTGAACAGTGCATGTTCAGCCACGTGATCAGTGCATGATAGCCACGTGATCAGTGCATGATCAGTTACGTGAGCAGTGTATGATCAGCCACGTGATCAGTGCATGGTCAGACACGTGAACAGTGTATGATCAGCCACGTGATCAGTGCATGATATCCAAGTGATCAGTGCATGATCATCACGTGATCAGTGTATGATCAGCCACGTGAACAGTGCATGCTCAGTCACGTGATCTGGGCCTGCTGAGCTGCGTGATTACTGTCTGCTCATCTGCTTGACAATTGCCAGCTGAGCTGCACGATTCCTGCCTGCTCAGCTGCTTGATTATTGCCAGCTGAGCAGCATGATTCCTCACACCTGAGTTCCATGATTATTGCCTGCTGACTGTTTGATTCGTGCCTACTCAGCTCTTTGTTTATTGCCTCCAGAGGCACATGATCAGTGTATGATAGCAAACATGATCAGTGCATGATCAGTCACATGATCAGCGCCATTAAGTCACGTGATCACTACATGATAGTCATGTGATCAGTCCATGCTCAGTCACGGTATCAGTGCATGATCAGCCACGTGATCAGTGCATGATCTGTCACATGATCAGTGTATGATCATCCACGTGATCAGTGCATGGGCAGTCATGTGATCAGTGCATGATATAGACGTGATCAGTGCATGATCAGTCACGTGATCAGTGCATGATAGCCACGTGATCAGTGCATGATCAGCCACGTGATCAGTGCATGAGAGCCACGTGATCAGTGCATGATCAGTCACGTGATACATGTGTGATCAGCCACGTGATCAGTGCATGATGAGCCACGTGATCAGTGCATGATCAATTACGTGATCAGTGCATGATCAGTCACGTGACCAGTACATGGTTGCTACGTGATCGTTGCATGATCAGCCACGTGAGCAGTGCATGATAGCCACGTGATCAGTGCATGATCAGTCACGTGATCAGTACATGATCAGTCACGTGAACAGTGCATGATCATTTACGTGATCAGTGCATGATCAGTCACGTGACCAGTATATGGTTGCTACGTGATCATTCCATGACGAGCCACGTGAGCAGTGCATGATAGCCACGTGATGTGTGCATGAGTTACGTGAGCAGAGTATGATCAGCCACGTGATCAGTGCATGAGTGCCACGTGATCAGTGCATGATATGTCACGTGACAGGTGTGTGATCAGCCACGTGAACAGTGCATGTTCAGCCACGTGATCAGTGCATGATAGCCACGTGATCAGTGCATGATCAGTTACGTGAGCAGTGTATGATCAGCCACGTGATCAGTGCATGGTCAGACACGTGAACAGTGTATGATCAGCCACGTGATCAGTGCATGATATCCAAGTGATCAGTGCATGATCATCACGTGATCAGTGTATGATCAGCCACGTGAACAGTGCATGCTCAGTCACGTGATCTGGGCCTGCTGAGCTGCGTGATTACTGTCTGCTCATCTGCTTGACAATTGCCAGCTGAGCTGCACGATTCCTGCCTGTCATCTGCTTGACAATTGCCAGCTGTGCTGCGTAATTCCTGCCTGCTCAGCTGCTTGATTATTGCCAGCTGAGCAGCATGATTCCTCACACCTGAGTTCCATGATTATTGCCTGCTGACTGTTTGATTCGTGCCTACTCAGCTCTTTGTTTATTGCCTCCAGAGGCACATGATCAGTGTATGATAGCAAACATGATCAGCGCATGATCAGTCACATGATCAGCGCCATTAAGTCACGTGATCACTACATGATAGTCATGTGATCAGTCCATGCTCAGTCACGGTATCAGTGCATGATCAGCCACGTGATCAGTGCATGATCTGTCACATGATTAGTGTATGATCATCCACGTGATCAGTGCATGGGCAGTCATGTGATCAGTGCATGATATAGACGTGATCAGTGCATGATCAGTCTCGTGATCAGTGCATGATAGCCACGTGATCAGTGCATGATCAGTCACCTGATGGGTGTATGATCATTCACGTGACCTGTACATGGTAGCTACATGATCATTGCATGATCAGCCACGTGAGTAGTGCATGATAGCCACGTGATCACTGCATGATCAGTCACGTGATCAGTGCATGATCAGTCATGTGACCAGTACATGGTAGCTGCGTGATCATGGCATGATCAGCCACGTGAGCAGTGCATGATAGCCACGTGATCAGTGCATGATCAGACACGTGATCAGTGCATGATCAGTCACGTGATCAGTGCATGATCAGCCACGTGATCAGTGCATGACCAGGCACGTGATCAGTGTATGTCCAGCCACGTGATCAGTGCATGATAGCCACGTGATCAGTGCATGATCAGTCACGTGATCAGTGCATGATCAGTTACGTGATCAGTGCATGATCAGCCACGTGATCAGTGCATGATCAGCCACATGATCAGTGCATGATCAATTACGTGATCAGTGCATGATCAGTCACGTGACCAGTACATGGTAGCTACGTGATCATTGCATGATCAGCCACGTGATCAGTGCATGATAGCCACGTGATCAGTGCATGATAGCCACGTGATCAGTGCATGATCAGTCATGTGATACGTGTGTGATCAGCCACGTGATCAGTGCATGATATCCACGTGATCAGTGCATGACAGCCACGTGATCAGTGCATGAGAGCCACGTGATCAGTGCATGATCAGTCACGTGACACATGTGTGATCAGCCACGTGATCAGTGCATGATGAGCCACGTGATCAGTGCATGATCAGTTACGTGATCAGTGCATGATCAGTCACGTGATCAGTGCATGGTAGCACGTGATCAGTGCATGATCAGCCACGTGATCAGTGCATGATAGCCACGTGATCAGTGCATGATCAGTCACGTGATCAGTGCATGATCAGCCACGTGAACAGTGCATGCTCAGTCACGTGATCTGGGCCTGCTGAGCTGCGTGATTACTGTCTGCTCATCTGCTTGACAATTGCCAGCTGAGCTGCACGATTCCTGCCTGTCATCTGCTTGACAATTGCCAGCTGTGCTGCGTAATTCCTGCCTGCTCAGCTGCTTGATTATTGCCAGCTGAGCAGCATGATTCCTCACACCTGAGTTCCATGATTATTGCCTGCTGACTGTTTGATTCGTGCCTACTCAGCTCTTTGTTTATTGCCTCCAGAGGCACATGATCAGTGTATGATAGCAAACATGATCAGTGCATGATCAGTCACATGATCAGCGCCATTAAGTCACGTGATCACTACATGATAGTCATGTGATCAGTCCATGCTCAGTCACGGTATCAGTGCATGATCAGCCACGTGATCAGTGCATGATCTGTCACATGATTAGTGTATGATCATCCACGTGATCAGTGCATGGGCAGTCATGTGATCAGTGCATGATATAGACGTGATCAGTGCATGATCAGTCTCGTGATCAGTGCATGATAGCCACGTGATCAGTGCATGATCAGTCACCTGATGGGTGTATGATCATTCACGTGACCTGTACATGGTAGCTACATGATCATTGCATGATCAGCCACGTGAGTAGTGCATGATAGCCACGTGATCACTGCATGATCAGTCACGTGATCAGTGCATGATCAGTCATGTGACCAGTACATGGTAGCTGCGTGATCATGCATGATCAGCCACGTGAGCAGTGCATGATAGCCACGTGATCAGTGCATGATCAGTCACGTGATCAGTGCATGATCAGTCACGTGATCAGTGCATGATCAGCCACGTGATCAGTGCATGATCAGGCACGTGATCAGTGCATGATCAGCCACGTGATCAGTGCATGATAGCCACGTGATCAGTGCATGATCAGTCACGTGATCAGTGCATGATCAGTCACGTGATCAGTGCATGATCAGCCACGTGATCAGTGCATGATCAGCCACGTGATCAGTGCATGATCAATTACGTGATCAGTGCATGATCAGTCACGTGACCAGTACATGGTAGCTACGTGATCATTGCATGATCAGCCACGTGATCAGTGCATGATAGCCACGTGATCAGTGCATGATCAGTCACGTGATCAGTGCATGATCAGTCACGTGATCAGTGCATGATCAGCCACGTGATCAGTGCATGATCAGTCACGTGATCAGTGCATGATCAGCCACGTGATCAGTGCATGATCAGTCACGTGATCAGTGCATGATCAGCCACGTGATCAGTGCGTGATCAGTGCATGATCAGCCACGTGATCAGTGCATGATCAATTACGTGATCAGTGCATGATCAGTCACGTGATCAGTACATGGTAGCACGTGATCATTGCATGATCAGCCACGTGATCAGTGCATGATAGCCACGTGATCAGTGCATGATAGCCACGTGATCAGTGCATGATCAGTCATGTGATACGTGTGTGATCAGCCACGTGATCAGTGCATGATATCCACGTGATCAGTGCATGACAGCCACGTGATCAGTGCATGAGAGCCACGTGATCAGTGCATGATCAGTCACGTGATACATGTGTGATCAGCCACGTGATCAGTGCATGATGAGCCACGTGATCAGTGCATGATCAATTACGTGATCAGTGCATGATCAGTCACGTGACCAGTACATGGTTGCTACGTGATCGTGCATGATCAGCCACGTGAGCAGTGCATGATAGCCACGTGATCAGTGCATGATCAGTCACGTGATCAGTGCATGATCAGTCACGTGAACAGTGCATGATCATTTACGTGATCAGTGCATGATCAGTCACGTGACCAGTATATGGTTGCTACGTGATCATTCCATGACAGCCACGTGAGCAGTGCATGATAGCCACGTGATGTGTGCATGAGTTACGTGAGCAGAGTATGATCAGCCACGTGATCAGTGCATGAGTGCCACGTGATCAGTGCATGATATGTCACGTGACAGTGTGTGATCAGCCACGTGATCAGTGCATGATCAGCCACGTGATCAGTGCATGATAGCCACGTGATCAGTGCATGATCAGTTACGTGATCAGTGTATGATCAGCCACGTGATCAGTGCATGATCAGACACGTGATCAGTGTATGATCAGCCACGTGATCAGTGCATGATATCCACGTGATCAGTGCATGATCATCACGTGATCAGTGTATGATCAGCCACGTGATCAGTGCATGATCAGTCACGTGATCTGTGCCAGCTGAGCTGCACGATTCCTGCCTGCTCAGCTGCTTGATTATTGCCAGCTGAGCAGCATGATTCCTCACACCTGAGTTCCATGATTATTGCCTGCTGACTGTTTGATTCGTGCCTACTCAGCTCTTTGTTTATTGCCTCCAGAGGCACATGATCAGTGTATGATAGCAAACATGATCAGTGCATGATCAGTCACATGATCAGTGCCATTAAGTCACGTGATCACTACATGATAGTCATGTGATCAGTCCATGATCAGTCACGTATCAGTGCATGATCAGCCACGTGATCAGTGCATGATCAGTCACATGATCAGTGCATGATCATCCACGTGATCAGTGCATGGGCAGTCATGTGATCAGTGCATGATATAGACGTGATCAGTGCATGATCAGTCACGTGATCAGTGCATGATAGCCACGTGATCAGTGCATGATCAGCCACGTGATCAGTGCATGAGAGCCACGTGATCAGTGCATGATCAGTCACGTGATACATGTGTGATCAGCCACGTGATCAGTGCATGATGAGCCACGTGATCAGTGCATGATCAATTACGTGATCAGTGCATGATCAGTCACGTGACCAGTACATGGTTGCTACGTGATCGTTGCATGATCAGCCACGTGAGCAGTGCATGATAGCCACGTGATCAGTGCATGATCAGTCACGTGATCAGTACATGATCAGTCACGTGAACAGTGCATGATCATTTACGTGATCAGTGCATGATCAGTCACGTGACCAGTATATGGTAGCTACGTGATCATTCCATGACAGCCACGTGAGCAGTGCATGATAGCCACGTGATGTGTGCATGAGTTACGTGAGCAGAGTATGATCAGCCACGTGATCAGTGCATGAGTGCCACGTGATCAGTGCATGATATGTCACGTGACAGGTGTGTGATCAGCCACGTGAACAGTGCATGTTCAGCCACGTGATCAGTGCATGATAGCCACGTGATCAGTGCATGATCAGTTACGTGAGCAGTGTATGATCAGCCACGTGATCAGTGCATGGTCAGACACGTGAACAGTGTATGATCAGCCACGTGATCAGTGCATGATATCCAAGTGATCAGTGCATGATCATCACGTGATCAGTGTATGATCAGCCACGTGAACAGTGCATGCTCAGTCACGTGATCTGGGCCTGCTGAGCTGCGTGATTACTGTCTGCTCATCTGCTTGACAATTGCCAGCTGAGCTGCACGATTCCTGCCTGTCATCTGCTTGACAATTGCCAGCTGTGCTGCGTAATTCCTGCCTGCTCAGCTGCTTGATTATTGCCAGCTGAGCAGCATGATTCCTCACACCTGAGTTCCATGATTATTGCCTGCTGACTGTTTGATTCGTGCCTACTCAGCTCTTTGTTTATTGCCTCCAGAGGCACATGATCAGTGTATGATAGCAAACATGATCAGCGCATGATCAGTCACATGATCAGCGCCATTAAGTCACGTGATCACTACATGATAGTCATGTGATCAGTCCATGCTCAGTCACGGTATCAGTGCATGATCAGCCACGTGATCAGTGCATGATCTGTCACATGATTAGTGTATGATCATCCACGTGATCAGTGCATGGGCAGTCATGTGATCAGTGCATGATATAGACGTGATCAGTGCATGATCAGTCTCGTGATCAGTGCATGATAGCCACGTGATCAGTGCATGATCAGTCACCTGATGGGTGTATGATCATTCACGTGACCTGTACATGGTAGCTACATGATCATTGCATGATCAGCCACGTGAGTAGTGCATGATAGCCACGTGATCACTGCATGATCAGTCACGTGATCAGTGCATGATCAGTCATGTGACCAGTACATGGTAGCTGCGTGATCATGGCATGATCAGCCACGTGAGCAGTGCATGATAGCCACGTGATCAGTGCATGATCAGACACGTGATCAGTGCATGATCAGTCACGTGATCAGTGCATGATCAGCCACGTGATCAGTGCATGATCAGGCACGTGATCAGTGTATGTCAGCCACGTGATCAGTGCATGATAGCCACGTGATCAGTGCATGATCAGTCACGTGATCAGTGCATGATCAGTCATGTGATCAGTGCATGATCAGCCACGTGATCAGTGCATGATCAGCCACGTGATCAGTGCATGATCAATTACGTGATCAGTGCATGATCAGTCACGTGACCAGTACATGATAGCTACGTGATCATTGCATGATCAGCCACGTGATCAGTGCATGATAGCCACGTGATCAGTGCATGATAGCCACGTGATCAGTGCATGATCAGTCACGTGATAGTGTGTGATCAGCCACGTGATCAGTGCATGATATCCACGTGATCAGTGCATGACAGCCACGTGATCAGTGCATGAGAGCCACGTGATCAGTGCATGATCAGTCACGTGACACATGTGTGATCAGCCACGTGATCAGTGCATGATCAGCCACGTGATCAGTGCATGATCAGTTACGTGATCAGTGCATGATCAGTCACGTGATCAGTGCATGGTTGCACGTGATCAGTGCATGATCAGCCACGTGATCAGTGCATGATAGCCACGTGATCAGTGCATGATCAGTCACGTGATCAGTGTATGATCAGCCACGTGAACAGTGCATGCTCAGTCACGTGATCTGGGCCTGCTGAGCTGCGTGATTACTGTCTGCTCATCTGCTTGACAATTGCCAGCTGAGCTGCACGATTCCTGCCTGTCATCTGCTTGACAATTGCCAGCTGTGCTGCGTAATTCCTGCCTGCTCAGCTGCTTGATTATTGCCAGCTGAGCAGCATGATTCCTCACACCTGAGTTCCATGATTATTGCCTGCTGACTGTTTGATTCGTGCCTACTCAGCTCTTTGTTTATTGCCTCCAGAGGCACATGATCAGTGTATGATAGCAAACATGATCAGCGCATGATCAGTCACATGATCAGCGCCATTAAGTCACGTGATCACTACATGATAGTCATGTGATCAGTCCATGCTCAGTCACGGTATCAGTGCATGATCAGCCACGTGATCAGTGCATGATCTGTCACATGATTAGTGTATGATCATCCACGTGATCAGTGCATGGGCAGTCATGTGATCAGTGCATGATATAGACGTGATCAGTGCATGATCAGTCTCGTGATCAGTGCATGATAGCCACGTGATCAGTGCATGATCAGTCACCTGATGGGTGTATGATCATTCACGTGACCTGTACATGGTAGCTACATGATCATTGCATGATCAGCCACGTGAGTAGTGCATGATAGCCACGTGATCACTGCATGATCAGTCACGTGATCAGTGCATGATCAGTCATGTGACCAGTACATGGTAGCTGCGTGATCATGCATGATCAGCCACGTGAGCAGTGCATGATAGCCACGTGATCAGTGCATGATCAGACACGTGATCAGTGCATGATCAGTCACGTGATCAGTGCATGATCAGCCACGTGATCAGTGCATGATCAGGCACGTGATCAGTGCATGATCAGCCACGTGATCAGTGCATGATAGCCACGTGATCAGTGCATGATCAGTCACGTGATCAGTGCATGATCAGTCACGTGATCAGTGCATGATCAGCCACGTGATCAGTGCATGATCAGCCACGTGATCAGTGCATGATCAATTACGTGATCAGTGCATGATCAGTCACGTGACCAGTACATGGTAGCTACGTGATCATTGCATGATCAGCCACGTGATCAGTGCATGATAGCCACGTGATCAGTGCATGATCAGTCACGTGATCAGTGCATGATCAGTCACGTGATCAGTGCATGATCAGCCACGTGATCAGTGCATGATCAGTCACGTGATCAGTGCATGATCAGCCACGTGATCAGTGCATGATCAGTCACGTGATCAGTGCATGATCAGCCACGTGATCAGTGCGTGATCAGTGCATGATCAGCCACGTGATCAGTGCATGATCAATTACGTGATCAGTGCATGATCAGTCACGTGATCAGTACATGGTAGCTACGTGATCATTGCATGATCAGCCACGTGATCAGTGCATGATAGCCACGTGATCAGTGCATGATAGCCACGTGATCAGTGCATGATCAGTCATGTGATAGTGTGTGATCAGCCACGTGATCAGTGCATGATATCCACGTGATCAGTGCATGACAGCCACGTGATCAGTGCATGAGAGCCACGTGATCAGTGCATGATCAGTCACGTGATACATGTGTGATCAGCCACGTGATCAGTGCATGATCAGCCACGTGATCAGTGCATGATCAATTACGTGATCAGTGCATGATCAGTCACGTGACCAGTACATGGTTGCTACGTGATCGTGCATGATCAGCCACGTGAGCAGTGCATGATAGCCACGTGATCAGTGCATGATCAGTCACGTGATCAGTGCATGATCAGTCACGTGATCAGTGCATGATCATTTACGTGATCAGTGCATGATCAGTCACGTGACCAGTATATGGTAGCTACGTGATCATTCCATGACAGCCACGTGAGCAGTGCATGATAGCCACGTGATGTGTGCATGAGTTACGTGATCAGTGTATGATCAGCCACGTGATCAGTGCATGAGTGCCACGTGATCAGTGCATGATAGTCACGTGACAGTGTGTGATCAGCCACGTGATCAGTGCATGATCAGCCACGTGATCAGTGCATGATAGCCACGTGATCAGTGCATGATCAGTTACGTGATCAGTGTATGATCAGCCACGTGATCAGTGCATGATCAGACACGTGATCAGTGTATGATCAGCCACGTGATCAGTGCATGATATCCACGTGATCAGTGCATGATCATCACGTGATCAGTGCATGATCAGCCACGTGATCAGTGCATGATCAGTCACGTGATCTGTGCCAGCTGAGCTGCATGATTCCTGCCTGATCAGCTGCTTGATTATTGCCAGCTGAGCAGCATGATTCCTCACACCTGAGTTCCATGATTATTGCCTGCTGACTGTTTGATTCGTGCCTACTCAGCTCTTTGTTTATTGCCTCCAGAGGCACATGATCAGTGTATGATAGCAAACATGATCAGTGCATGATCAGTCACATGATCAGTGCCATTAAGTCACGTGATCAGTGCATGATAGTCATGTGATCAGTCCATGATCAGTCACGTATCAGTGCATGATCAGCCACGTGATCAGTGCATGATCAGTCACATGATCAGTGTATGATCATCCACGTGATCAGTGCATGGGCAGTCATGTGATCAGTGCATGATATAGACGTGATCAGTGCATGATCAGTCACGTGATCAGTGCATGATAGCCACGTGATCAGTGCATGATCAGCCACGTGATCAGTGCATGAGAGCCACGTGATCAGTGCATGATCAGTCACGTGATACATGTGTGATCAGCCACGTGATCAGTGCATGATGAGCCACGTGATCAGTGCATGATCAATTACGTGATCAGTGCATGATCAGTCACGTGACCAGTACATGGTTGCTACGTGATCGTTGCATGATCAGCCACGTGAGCAGTGCATGATAGCCACGTGATCAGTGCATGATCAGTCACGTGATCAGTACATGATCAGTCACGTGAACAGTGCATGATCATTTACGTGATCAGTGCATGATCAGTCACGTGACCAGTATATGGTTGCTACGTGATCATTCCATGACGAGCCACGTGAGCAGTGCATGATAGCCACGTGATGTGTGCATGAGTTACGTGAGCAGAGTATGATCAGCCACGTGATCAGTGCATGAGTGCCACGTGATCAGTGCATGATAT
Organism: Bos javanicus; assembly: GCF_032452875.1. Lineage (NCBI taxonomy): Eukaryota > Metazoa > Chordata > Mammalia > Artiodactyla > Bovidae > Bos > Bos javanicus. Next base: position 34,870 of record NW_026894313.1, on the reverse strand, counting down.
GTCACGTGACAGGTGTGTGATCAGCCACGTGAACAGTGCATGTTCAGCCACGTGATCAGTGCATGATAGCCACGTGATCAGTGCATGATCAGTTACGTGAGCAGTGTATGATCAGCCACGTGATCAGTGCATGGTCAGACACGTGAACAGTGTATGATCAGCCACGTGATCAGTGCATGATATCCAAGTGATCAGTGCATGATCATCACGTGATCAGTGTATGATCAGCCACGTGAACAGTGCATGCTCAGTCACGTGATCTGGGCCTGCTGAGCTGCGTGATTACTGTCTGCTCATCTGCTTGACAATTGCCAGCTGAGCTGCACGATTCCTGCCTGTCATCTGCTTGACAATTGCCAGCTGTGCTGCGTAATTCCTGCCTGCTCAGCTGCTTGATTATTGCCAGCTGAGCAGCATGATTCCTCACACCTGAGTTCCATGATTATTGCCTGCTGACTGTTTGATTCGTGCCTACTCAGCTCTTTGTTTATTGCCTCCAGAGGCACATGATCAGTGTATGATAGCAAACATGATCAGCGCATGATCAGTCACATGATCAGCGCCATTAAGTCACGTGATCACTACATGATAGTCATGTGATCAGTCCATGCTCAGTCACGGTATCAGTGCATGATCAGCCACGTGATCAGTGCATGATCTGTCACAAGATTAGTGTATGATCATCCACGTGATCAGTGCATGGGCAGTCATGTGATCAGTGCATGATATAGACGTGATCAGTGCATGATCAGTCTCGTGATCAGTGCATGATAGCCACGTGATCAGTGCATGATCAGTCACCTGATGGGTGTATGATCATTCACGTGACCTGTACATGGTAGCTACATGATCATTGCATGATCAGCCACGTGAGTAGTGCATGATAGCCACGTGATCACTGCATGATCAGTCACGTGATCAGTGCATGATCAGTCATGTGACCAGTACATGGTAGCTGCGTGATCATGGCATGATCAGCCACGTGAGCAGTGCATGATAGCCACGTGATCAGTGCATGATCAGACACGTGATCAGTGCATGATCAGTCACGTGATCAGTGCATGATCAGCCACGTGATCAGTGCATGATCAGCCACGTGATCAGTGCATGATCAGTCACGTGATCAGTGCATGATCAGTCACGTGATCAGTGCATGATCAGCCACGTGATCAGTGCATGATCAGCCACGTGATCAGTGCATGATCAATTACGTGATCAGTGCATGATCAGTCACGTGACCAGTACATGGTAGCTACGTGATCATTGCATGATCAGCCACGTGATCAGTGCATGATAGCCACGTGATCAGTGCATGATAGCCACGTGATCAGTGCATGATCAGTCATGTGTGTGTGATCAGCCACGTGATCAGTGCATGATATCCACGTGATCAGTGCATGACAGCCACGTGATCAGTGCATGAGAGCCACGTGATCAGTGCATGATCAGTCACGTGATACATGTGTGATCAGCCACGTGATCAGTGCATGATGAGCCACGTGATCAGTGCAGGATCAATTACGTGATCAGTGCATGATCAGTCACGTGACCAGTACATGGTTGCTACGTGATCGTTGCATGATCAGCCACGTGAGCAGAGCATGATAGCCACGTGATCAGTGCATGATCAGTCACGTGATCAGTACATGATCAGTCACGTGAACAGTGCATGATCATTTACGTGATCTTTGCATGATCAGTCACGTGACCAGTATATGGTTGCTACGTGATCATTCCATGACGAGCCACGTGAGCAGTGCATGATAGCCACGTGATGTGTGCATGAGTTACGTGAGCAGAGTATGATCAGCCACGTGATCAGTGCATGAGTGCCACGTGATCAGTGCATGATATGTCACGTGACAGGTGTGTGATCAGCCACGTGAACAGTGCATGTTCAGCCACGTGATCAGTGCATGATAGCCACGTGATCAGTGCATGATCAGTTACGTGAGCAGTGTATGATCAGCCACGTGATCAGTGCATGATATCCAAGTGATCAGTGCATGATCATCACGTGATCAGTGTATGATCAGCCACGTGAACAGTGCATGCTCAGTCACGTGATCTGGGCCTGCTGAGCTGCGTGATTACTGTCTGCTCATCTGCTTGACAATTGCCAGCTGAGCTGCACGATTCCTGCCTGTCATCTGCTTGACAATTGCCAGCTGTGCTGCGTAATTCCTGCCTGCTCAGCTGCTTGATTATTGCCAGCTGAGCAGCATGATTCCTCACACCTGAGTTCCATGATTATTGCCTGCTGACTGTTTGATTCGTGCCTACTCAGCTCTTTGTTTATTGCCTCCAGAGGCACATGATCAGTGTATGATAGCAAACATGATCAGCGCATGATCAGTCACATGATCAGCGCCATTAAGTCACGTGATCACTACATGATAGTCATGTGATCAGTCCATGCTCAGTCACGGTATCAGTGCATGATCAGCCACGTGATCAGTGCATGATCTGTCACAAGATTAGTGTATGATCATCCACGTGATCAGTGCACGGGCAGTCATGTGATCAGTGCATGATATAGACGTGATCAGTGCATGATCAGTCTCGTGATCAGTGCATGATAGCCACGTGATCAGTGCATGATCAGTCACCTGATGGGTGTATGATCATTCACGTGACCTGTACATGGTAGCTACATGATCATTGCATGATCAGCCACGTGATCAGTGCATGATCAGCCACGTGATCAGTGCATGATCAGCCACGTGATCAGTGCATGATCAGCCACGTGATCAGTGCATGATCAGTCACGTGATCAGTGCATGATCAGCCACGTGATCAGTGCATGATCAGCCACGTGATCAGTGCATGATCAGCCACGTGATCAGTGCATGATCAGTCACGTGATCAGTACATGGTAGCTACGTGATCAGTGCATGATCAGCCACGTGATCAGTGCATGATAGCCACGTGATCAGTGCATGATAGCCACGTGATCAGTGCATGATCAGTCATGTGATACGTGTGTGATCAGCCACGTGATCAGTGCATGATATCCACGTGATCAGTGCATGACAGCCACGTGATCAGTGCATGAGAGCCACGTGATCAGTGCATGATCAGTCACGTGATACATGTGTGATCAGCCACGTGATCAGTGCATGATGAGCCACGTGATCAGTGCAGGATCAATTACGTGATCAGTGCATGATCAGTCACGTGACCAGTACATGGTTGCTACGTGATCGTTGCATGATCAGCCACGTGAGCAGAGCATGATAGCCACGTGATCAGTGCATGATCAGTCACGTGATCAGTACATGATCAGTCACGTGAACAGTGCATGATCATTTACGTGATCTGTGCATGATCAGTCACGTGACCAGTATATGGTAGCTACGTGATCATTCCATGACGAGCCACGTGAGCAGTGCATGATAGCCACGTGATGTGTGCATGAGTTACGTGAGCAGAGTATGATCAGCCACGTGATCAGTGCATGAGTGCCACGTGATCAGTGCATGATATGTCACGTGACAGGTGTGTGATCAGCCACGTGAACAGTGCATGTTCAGCCACGTGATCAGTGCATGATAGCCACGTGATCAGTGCATGATCAGTTACGTGAGCAGTGTATGATCAGCCACGTGATCAGTGCATGGTCAGACACGTGAACAGTGTATGATCAGCCACGTGATCAGTGCATGATATCCAAGTGATCAGTGCATGATCATCACGTGATCAGTGTATGATCAGCCACGTGAACAGTGCATGCTCAGTCACGTGATCTGGGCCTGCTGAGCTGCGTGATTACTGTCTGCTCATCTGCTTGACAATTGCCAGCTGAGCTGCACGATTCCTGCCTGTCATCTGCTTGACAATTGCCAGCTGTGCTGCGTAATTCCTGCCTGCTCAGCTGCTTGATTATTGCCAGCTGAGCAGCATGATTCCTCACACCTGAGTTCCATGATTATTGCCTGCTGACTGTTTGATTCGTGCCTACTCAGCTCTTTGTTTATTGCCTCCAGAGGCACATGATCAGTGTATGATAGCAAACATGATCAGCGCATGATCAGTCACATGATCAGCGCCATTAAGTCACGTGATCACTACATGATAGTCATGTGATCAGTCCATGCTCAGTCACGGTATCAGTGCATGATCAGCCACGTGATCAGTGCATGATCTGTCACATGATTAGTGTATGATCATCCACGTGATCAGTGCATGGGCAGTCATGTGATCAGTGCATGATATAGACGTGATCAGTGCATGATCAGTCTCGTGATCAGTGCATGATAGCCACGTGATCAGTGCATGATCAGTCACCTGATGGGTGTATGATCATTCACGTGACCTGTACATGGTAGCTACATGATCATTGCATGATCAGCCACGTGAGTAGTGCATGATAGCCACGTGATCACTGCATGATCAGTCACGTGATCAGTGCATGATCAGTCATGTGACCAGTACATGGTAGCTGCGTGATCATGGCATGATCAGCCACGTGAGCAGTGCATGATAGCCACGTGATCAGTGCATGATCAGTCACGTGATCAGTGCATGATCAGTCACGTGATCAGTGCATGATCAGGCACGTGATCAGTGCATGATCAGCCACGTGATCAGTGCATGATAGCCACGTGATCAGTGCATGATCAGTCACGTGATCAGTGCATGATCAGTCACGTGATCAGTGCATGATCAGCCACGTGATCAGTGCATGATCAGCCACATGATCAGTGCATGATCAATTACGTGATCAGTGCATGATCAGTCACGTGATCAGTACATGGTAGCTACGTGATCAGTGCATGATCAGCCACGTGATCAGTGCATGATAGCCACGTGATCAGTGCATGATCAGCCACGTGATCAGTGCATGATCAGTCACGTGATACGTGTGTGATCAGCCACGTGATCAGTGCATGATATCCACGTGATCAGTGCATGACAGCCACGTGATCAGTGCATGAGAGCCACGTGATCAGTGCATGATCAGTCACGTGATCATGTGTGATCAGCCACGTGATCAGTGCATGATGAGCCACGTGATCAGTGCATGATCAATTACGTGATCAGTGCATGATCAGTCACGTGACCAGTACATGGTTGCTACGTGATCGTGCATGATCAGCCACGTGAGCAGTGCATGATAGCCACGTGATCAGTGCATGATCAGTCACGTGATCAGTGCATGATCAGTCACGTGATCAGTGCATGATCATTTACGTGATCAGTGCATGATCAGTCACGTGACCAGTATATGGTTGCTACGTGATCATTGCATGACAGCCACGTGATCAGTGCATGATAGCCACGTGATGTGTGCATGAGTTACGTGAGCAGTGTATGATCAGCCACGTGATCAGTGCATGATAGCCACGTGATCAGTGCATGATAGCCACGTGATCAGTGCATGATCAGCCACGTGATCAGTGCATGACAGCCACGTGATCAGTGCATGATAGCCACGTGATCAGTGCATGATCAGTCACGTGATCAGTGTATGATCAGCCACGTGATCAGTGCATGATCAGCCACGTGATCAGTGCATGATCAATCACGTGATCAGTGCATGATCAGTCACGTGATCAGTGCATGATTGCTACGTGATCAGTGCATGATCAGCCACGTGATCAGTGCATGATAGCCACGTGATCAGTGCATGATCAGTCACGTGATCAGTGCATGATCAGTCACGTGATCAGTGCATGATCAGTCACGTGATCAGTGCATGATCAGTCACGTGACCAGTATATGATAGCTACGTGATCAGTGCATGACAGCCACGTGATCAGTGCATGATAGCCACGTGATCAGTGCATGAGTCACGTGATCAGTGTATGATCAGCCACGTGATCAGTGCATGAGTGCCACGTGATCAGTGCATGATAGTCACGTGATCAGTGCATGATCAGCCACGTGATCAGTGCATGATCAGCCACGTGATCAGTGCATGATAGCCACGTGATCAGTGCATGATCAGTCACGTGATCAGTGCATGATCAGCCACGTGATCAGTGCATGATCAGTCACGTGATCAGTGCATGATCAGCCACGTGATCAGTGCATGATAGCCACGTGATCAGTGCATGATCATCACGTGATCAGTGCATGATCAGTCACGTGACCAGTACATGGTAGCTGCGTGATCATGCATGATCAGCCACGTGAGCAGTGCATGATAGCCACGTGATCAGTGCATGATCAGACACGTGATCAGTGCATGATCAGTCACGTGATCAGTGCATGATCAGCCACGTGATCAGTGCATGATCAGGCACGTGATCAGTGCATGATCAGCCACGTGATCAGTGCATGATAGCCACGTGATCAGTGCATGATCAGTCACGTGATCAGTGCATGATCAGTTACGTGATCAGTGCATGATCAGCCACGTGATCAGTGCATGATCAGCCACGTGATCAGTGCATGATCAATTACGTGATCAGTGCATGATCAGTCACGTGACCAGTACATGGTAGCTACGTGATCATTGCATGATCAGCCACGTGATCAGTGCATGATAGCCACGTGATCAGTGCATGATAGCCACGTGATCAGTGCATGATCAGTCATGTGATACGTGTGTGATCAGCCACGTGATCAGTGCATGATATCCACGTGATCAGTGCATGACAGCCACGTGATCAGTGCATGAGAGCCACGTGATCAGTGCATGATCAGTCACGTGATACATGTGTGATCAGCCACGTGATCAGTGCATGATGAGCCACGTGATCAGTGCATGATCAATTACGTGATCAGTGCATGATCAGTCACGTGACCAGTACATGGTTGCTACGTGATCGTTGCATGATCAGCCACGTGAGCAGTGCATGATAGCCACGTGATCAGTGCATGATCAGTCACGTGATCAGTACATGATCAGTCACGTGAACAGTGCATGATCATTTACGTGATCTTTGCATGATCAGTCACGTGACCAGTATATGGTTGCTACGTGATCATTCCATGACGAGCCACGTGAGCAGTGCATGATAGCCACGTGATGTGTGCATGAGTTACGTGAGCAGAGTATGATCAGCCACGTGATCAGTGCATGAGTGCCACGTGATCAGTGCATGATATGTCACGTGACAGGTGTGTGATCAGCCACGTGAACAGTGCATGTTCAGCCACGTGATCAGTGCATGATAGCCACGTGATCAGTGCATGATCAGTTACGTGAGCAGTGTATGATCAGCCACGTGATCAGTGCATGGTCAGACACGTGAACAGTGTATGATCAGCCACGTGATCAGTGCATGATATCCAAGTGATCAGTGCATGATCATCACGTGATCAGTGTATGATCAGCCACGTGAACAGTGCATGCTCAGTCACGTGATCTGGGCCTGCTGAGCTGCGTGATTACTGTCTGCTCATCTGCTTGACAATTGCCAGCTGAGCTGCACGATTCCTGCCTGTCATCTGCTTGACAATTGCCAGCTGTGCTGCGTAATTCCTGCCTGCTCAGCTGCTTGATTATTGCCAGCTGAGCAGCATGATTCCTCACAGCTGAGTTCCATGATTATTGCCTGCTGACTGTTTGATTCGTGCCTACTCAGCTCTTTGTTTATTGCCTCCAGAGGCACATGATCAGTGTATGATAGCAAACATGATCAGCGCATGATCAGTCACATGATCAGCGCCATTAAGTCACGTGATCACTACATGATAGTCATGTGATCAGTCCATGCTCAGTCACGGTATCAGTGCATGATCAGCCACGTGATCAGTGCATGATCTGTCACAAGATTAGTGTATGATCATCCACGTGATCAGTGCATGGGCAGTCATGTGATCAGTGCATGATATAGACGTGATCAGTGCATGATCAGTCTCGTGATCAGTGCATGATAGCCACGTGATCAGTGCATGATCAGTCACCTGATGGGTGTATGATCATTCACGTGACCTGTACATGGTAGCTACATGATCATTGCATGATCAGCCACGTGAGTAGTGCATGATAGCCACGTGATCAGTGCATGATCAGTCACGTGATCAGTGCATGATCAGTCATGTGACCAGTACATGGTAGCTGCGTGATCATGGCATGATCAGCCACGTGAGCAGTGCATGATAGCCACGTGATCAGTGCATGATCAGACACGTGATCAGTGCATGATCAGTCACGTGATCAGTGCATGATCAGGCACGTGATCAGTGCATGTCAGCCACGTGATCAGTGCATGATAGCCACGTGATCAGTGCATGATCAGTCACGTGATCAGTGCATGATCACGTGATCAGTGTATGATCAGCCACGTGATCAGTGCATGATCAGCCACGTGATCAGTGCATGATCAATTACGTGATCAGTGCATGATCAGTCACGTGATCAGTGCATGGTAGCTACGTGATCATTGCATGATCAGCCACGTGATCAGTGCATGATAGCCACGTGATCAGTGCATGATAGCCACGTGATCAGTGCATGATCAGTCATGTGATACGTGCATGATCAGCCACGTGATCAGTGCATGATATCCACGTGATCAGTGCATGATCAGCCACGTGATCAGTGCATGATAGCCACGTGATCAGTGCATGATCAGTCACGTGATCAGTGCATGATCAGTCACGTGATCAGTACATGATAGCTGCGTGATCATGCATGATCAGCCACGTGATCAGTGCATGATAGCCACGTGATCAGTGCATGATCAGTCACGTGATCAGTGCATGATCAGTCACGTGATCAGTGCATGATCAGCCACGTGATCAGTGCATGATCAGGCACGTGATCAGTGCATGATCAGCCACGTGATCAGTGCATGATAGCCACGTGATCAGTGCATGATCAGTCACGTGATCAGTGCATGATCAGTTACGTGATCAGTGCATGATCAGCCACGTGATCAGTGCATGATCAGCCACGTGATCAGTGCATGATCAATTACGTGATCAGTGCATGATCAGTCACGTGATCAGTGCATGGTAGCTACGTGATCATGCATGATCAGCCACGTGATCAGTGCATGATAGCCACGTGATCAGTGCATGATAGCCACGTGATCAGTGCATGATCAGTCATGTGATACGTGTGTGATCAGCCACGTGATCAGTGCATGATATCCACGTGATCAGTGCATGACAGCCACGTGATCAGTGCATGAGAGCCACGTGATCAGTGCATGATCAGTCACGTGATACATGTGTGATCAGCCACGTGATCAGTGCATGATGAGCCACGTGATCAGTGCAGGATCAATTACGTGATCAGTGCATGATCAGTCACGTGACCAGTACATGGTTGCTACGTGATCGTTGCATGATCAGCCACGTGAGCAGAGCATGATAGCCACGTGATCAGTGCATGATCAGTCACGTGATCAGTACATGATCAGTCACGTGAACAGTGCATGATCATTTACGTGATCTGTGCATGATCAGTCACGTGACCAGTATATGGTAGCTACGTGATCATTCCATGACGAGCCACGTGAGCAGTGCATGATAGCCACGTGATGTGTGCATGAGTTACGTGAGCAGAGTATGATCAGCCACGTGATCAGTGCATGAGTGCCACGTGATCAGTGCATGATATGTCACGTGACAGGTGTGTGATCAGCCACGTGAACAGTGCATGTTCAGCCACGTGATCAGTGCATGATAGCCACGTGATCAGTGCATGATCAGTTACGTGAGCAGTGTATGATCAGCCACGTGATCAGTGCATGGTCAGACACGTGAACAGTGTATGATCAGCCACGTGATCAGTGCATGATATCCAAGTGATCAGTGCATGATCATCACGTGATCAGTGTATGATCAGCCACGTGAACAGTGCATGCTCAGTCACGTGATCTGGGCCTGCTGAGCTGCGTGATTACTGTCTGCTCATCTGCTTGACAATTGCCAGCTGAGCTGCACGATTCCTGCCTGTCATCTGCTTGACAATTGCCAGCTGTGCTGCGTAATTCCTGCCTGCTCAGCTGCTTGATTATTGCCAGCTGAGCAGCATGATTCCTCACAGCTGAGTTCCATGATTATTGCCTGCTGACTGTTTGATTCGTGCCTACTCAGCTCTTTGTTTATTGCCTCCAGAGGCACATGATCAGTGTATGATAGCAAACATGATCAGCGCATGATCAGTCACATGATCAGCGCCATTAAGTCACGTGATCACTACATGATAGTCATGTGATCAGTCCATGCTCAGTCACGGTATCAGTGCATGATCAGCCACGTGATCAGTGCATGATCTGTCACATGATTAGTGTATGATCATCCACGTGATCAGTGCATGGGCAGTCATGTGATCAGTGCATGATATAGACGTGATCAGTGCATGATCAGTCTCGTGATCAGTGCATGATAGCCACGTGATCAGTGCATGATCAGTCACCTGATGGGTGTATGATCATTCACGTGACCTGTACATGGTAGCTACATGATCATTGCATGATCAGCCACGTGAGTAGTGCATGATAGCCACGTGATCACTGCATGATCAGTCACGTGATCAGTGCATGATCAGTCATGTGACCAGTACATGGTAGCTGCGTGATCATGCATGATCAGCCACGTGAGCAGTGCATGATAGCCACGTGATCAGTGCATGATCAGTCACGTGATCAGTGCATGATCAGTCACGTGATCAGTGCATGATCAGCCACGTGATCAGTGCATGATCAGTCACGTGATCAGTGCATGATCAGCCACGTGATCAGTGCATGATCAGGCACGTGATCAGTGCATGATCAGCCACGTGATCAGTGCATGATCAGCCACGTGATCAGTGCATGATCAGTCACGTGATCAGTGCATGATCAGTCACGTGATCAGTGCATGATCAGCCACGTGATCAGTGCATGATCAGCCACGTGATCAGTGCATGATCAATTACGTGATCAGTGCATGATCAGTCACGTGACCAGTGCATGGTAGCTACGTGATCAGTGCATGATCAGCCACGTGATCAGTGCATGATAGCCACGTGATCAGTGCATGATAGCCACGTGATCAGTGCATGATCAGTCACGTGATAGTGTGTGATCAGCCACGTGATCAGTGCATGATAGCCACGTGATCAGTGCATGCCACGTGATCAGTGCATGATCAGCCACGTGATCAGTGCATGATCAGTCACGTGATACATGTGTGATCAGCCACGTGATCAGTGCATGATGAGCCACGTGATCAGTGCATGATCAATTACGTGATCAGTGCATGATCAGTCACGTGACCAGTACATGGTTGCTACGTGATCGTGCATGATCAGCCACGTGAGCAGTGCATGATAGCCACGTGATCAGTGCATGATCAGTCACGTGATCAGTGCATGATCAGTCACGTGATCAGTGCATGATCATTTACGTGATCAGTGCATGATCAGTCACGTGACCAGTATATGGTTGCTACGTGATCATTGCATGACAGCCACGTGATCAGTGCATGATAGCCACGTGATGTGCATGAGTCACGTGATCAGTGCATGATCAGCCACGTGATCAGTGCATGAGTGCCACGTGATCAGTGCATGATAGTCACGTGATCAGTGCATGATCAGTCACGTGATCAGTGCATGATCAGCCACGTGATCAGTGCATGATCAGCCACGTGATCAGTGCATGATCAGTTACGTGATCAGTGCATGATCAGTCACGTGATCAGTGCATGGTAGCCACGTGATCATGCATGATCAGCCACGTGATCAGTGCATGATAGCCACGTGATCAGTGCATGATAGCCACGTGATCAGTGCATGATCAGTCATGTGATACGTGTGTGATCAGCCACGTGATCAGTGCATGATATCCACGTGATCAGTGCATGACAGCCACGTGATCAGTGCATGAGAGCCACGTGATCAGTGCATGATCAGTCACGTGATACATGTGTGATCAGCCACGTGATCAGTGCATGATGAGCCACGTGATCAGTGCAGGATCAATTACGTGATCAGTGCATGATCAGTCACGTGACCAGTACATGGTTGCTACGTGATCGTTGCATGATCAGCCACGTGAGCAGAGCATGATAGCCACGTGATCAGTGCATGATCAGTCACGTGATCAGTACATGATCAGTCACGTGAACAGTGCATGATCATTTACGTGATCTGTGCATGATCAGTCACGTGACCAGTATATGGTAGCTACGTGATCATTCCATGACGAGCCACGTGAGCAGTGCATGATAGCCACGTGATGTGTGCATGAGTTACGTGAGCAGAGTATGATCAGCCACGTGATCAGTGCATGAGTGCCACGTGATCAGTGCATGATATGTCACGTGACAGGTGTGTGATCAGCCACGTGAACAGTGCATGTTCAGCCACGTGATCAGTGCATGATAGCCACGTGATCAGTGCATGATCAGTTACGTGAGCAGTGTATGATCAGCCACGTGATCAGTGCATGGTCAGACACGTGAACAGTGTATGATCAGCCACGTGATCAGTGCATGATATCCAAGTGATCAGTGCATGATCATCACGTGATCAGTGTATGATCAGCCACGTGAACAGTGCATGCTCAGTCACGTGATCTGGGCCTGCTGAGCTGCGTGATTACTGTCTGCTCATCTGCTTGACAATTGCCAGCTGAGCTGCACGATTCCTGCCTGTCATCTGCTTGACAATTGCCAGCTGTGCTGCGTAATTCCTGCCTGCTCAGCTGCTTGATTATTGCCAGCTGAGCAGCATGATTCCTCACACCTGAGTTCCATGATTATTGCCTGCTGACTGTTTGATTCGTGCCTACTCAGCTCTTTGTTTATTGCCTCCAGAGGCACATGATCAGTGTATGATAGCAAACATGATCAGCGCATGATCAGTCACATGATCAGCGCCATTAAGTCACGTGATCACTACATGATAGTCATGTGATCAGTCCATGCTCAGTCACGGTATCAGTGCATGATCAGCCACGTGATCAGTGCATGATCTGTCACATGATTAGTGTATGATCATCCACGTGATCAGTGCATGGGCAGTCATGTGATCAGTGCATGATATAGACGTGATCAGTGCATGATCAGTCTCGTGATCAGTGCATGATAGCCACGTGATCAGTGCATGATCAGTCACCTGATGGGTGTATGATCATTCACGTGACCTGTACATGGTAGCTACATGATCATTGCATGATCAGCCACGTGAGTAGTGCATGATAGCCACGTGATCACTGCATGATCAGTCACGTGATCAGTGCATGATCAGTCATGTGACCAGTACATGGTAGCTGCGTGATCATGCATGATCAGCCACGTGAGCAGTGCATGATAGCCACGTGATCAGTGCATGATCAGTCACGTGATCAGTGCATGATCAGTCACGTGATCAGTGCATGATCAGCCACGTGATCAGTGCATGATCAGTCACGTGATCAGTGCATGATCAGCCACGTGATCAGTGCATGATCAGTCACGTGATCAGTGCATGATCAGCCACGTGATCAGTGCATGATAGCCACGTGATCAGTGCATGATCAGTCACGTGATCAGTGCATGATCAGCCACGTGATCAGTGCATGATCAGTCACGTGATCAGTGCATGATCAGTCACGTGAACAGTGCATGATCATTTACGTGATCAGTGCATGATCAGTCACGTGACCAGTATATGGTAGCTACGTGATCATTCCATGACGAGCCACGTGAGCAGTGCATGATAGCCACGTGATGTGTGCATGAGTTACGTGAGCAGAGTATGATCAGCCACGTGATCAGTGCATGAGTGCCACGTGATCAGTGCATGATATGTCACGTGACAGGTGTGTGATCAGCCACGTGAACAGTGCATGTTCAGCCACGTGATCAGTGCATGATAGCCACGTGATCAGTGCATGATCAGTTACGTGAGCAGTGTATGATCAGCCACGTGATCAGTGCATGGTCAGACACGTGAACAGTGTATGATCAGCCACGTGATCAGTGCATGATATCCAAGTGATCAGTGCATGATCATCACGTGATCAGTGTATGATCAGCCACGTGAACAGTGCATGCTCAGTCACGTGATCTGGGCCTGCTGAGCTGCGTGATTACTGTCTGCTCATCTGCTTGACAATTGCCAGCTGAGCTGCACGATTCCTGCCTGTCATCTGCTTGACAATTGCCAGCTGTGCTGTAATTCCTGCCTGCTCAGCTGCTTGATTATTGCCAGCTGAGCAGCATGATTCCTCACAGCTGAGTTCCATGATTATTGCCTGCTGACTGTTTGATTCGTGCCTACTCAGCTCTTTGTTTATTGCCTCCAGAGGCACATGATCAGTGTATGATAGCAAACATGATCAGCGCATGATCAGTCACATGATCAGCGCCATTAAGTCACGTGATCACTACATGATAGTCATGTGATCAGTCCATGCTCAGTCACGGTATCAGTGCATGATCAGCCACGTGATCAGTGCATGATCTGTCACATGATTAGTGTATGATCATCCACGTGATCAGTGCATGGGCAGTCATGTGATCAGTGCATGATATAGACGTGATCAGTGCATGATCAGTCTCGTGATCAGTGCATGATAGCCACGTGATCAGTGCATGATCAGTCACCTGATGGGTGTATGATCATTCACGTGACCTGTACATGGTAGCTACATGATCATTGCATGATCAGCCACGTGAGTAGTGCATGATAGCCACGTGATCAGTGCATGATCAGTCACGTGATCAGTGCATGATCAGTCATGTGACCAGTACATGGTAGCTGCGTGATCATGCATGATCAGCCACGTGATCAGTGCATGATAGCCACGTGATCAGTGCATGATCAGTCACGTGATCAGTGCATGATCAGTCACGTGATCAGTGCATGATCAGCCACGTGATCAGTGCATGATCAGCCACGTGATCAGTGCATGATAGCCACGTGATCAGTGCATGATCAGTCACGTGATCAGTGCATGATCAGTCACGTGATCAGTGCATGATCAGCCACGTGATCAGTGCATGATCAGCCACGTGATCAGTGCATGATCAATCACGTGATCAGTGCATGATCAGTCACGTGATCAGTGCATGGTAGCTACGTGATCAGTGCATGATCAGCCACGTGATCAGTGCATGATAGCCACGTGATCAGTGCATGATAGCCACGTGATCAGTGCATGATCAGTCACGTGATAGTGTGATCAGCCACGTGATCAGTGCATGATAGCCACGTGATCAGTGCATGATCAGCCACGTGATCAGTGCATGATAGCCACGTGATCAGTGCATGATCAGTCACGTGATCAGTGCATGATCAGTCACGTGATCAGTGCATGGCTGCGTGATCAGTGCATGATCAGCCACGTGATCAGTGCATGATAGCCACGTGATCAGTGCATGATCAGCCACGTGATCAGTGCATGATCAGTCACGTGATCAGTGCATGATCAGCCACGTGATCAGTGCATGATCAGCACGTGATCAGTGCATGATCAGCCACGTGATCAGTGCATGATAGCCACGTGATCAGTGCATGATCAGTCACGTGATCAGTGCATGATCAGTCACGTGATCAGTGCATGATCAGCCACGTGATCAGTGCATGATCAGCCACGTGATCAGTGCATGATCAATTACGTGATCAGTGCATGATCAGTCACGTGATCAGTGCATGATAGCCACGTGATCAGTGCATGATCAGCCACGTGATCAGTGCATGATCAGCCACGTGATCAGTGCATGATATCCACGTGATCAGTGCATGACAGCCACGTGATCAGTGCATGAGAGCCACGTGATCAGTGCATGATCAGTCACGTGATACATGTGTGATCAGCCACGTGATCAGTGCATGATGAGCCACGTGATCAGTGCATGATCAATTACGTGATCAGTGCATGATCAGTCACGTGACCAGTACATGGTTGCTACGTGATCGTGCATGATCAGCCACGTGAGCAGTGCATGATAGCCACGTGATCAGTGCATGATCAGTCACGTGATCAGTGCATGATCAGTCACGTGAACAGTGCATGATCATTTACGTGATCAGTGCATGATCAGTCACGTGACCAGTATATGGTAGCTACGTGATCATTCCATGACAGCCACGTGAGCAGTGCATGATAGCCACGTGATGTGTGCATGAGTTACGTGAGCAGAGTATGATCAGCCACGTGATCAGTGCATGAGTGCCACGTGATCAGTGCATGATATGTCACGTGACAGGTGTGTGATCAGCCACGTGAACAGTGCATGTTCAGCCACGTGATCAGTGCATGATAGCCACGTGATCAGTGCATGATCAGTTACGTGAGCAGTGTATGATCAGCCACGTGATCAGTGCATGGTCAGACACGTGAACAGTGTATGATCAGCCACGTGATCAGTGCATGATATCCAAGTGATCAGTGCATGATCATCACGTGATCAGTGTATGATCAGCCACGTGAACAGTGCATGCTCAGTCACGTGATCTGGGCCTGCTGAGCTGCGTGATTACTGTCTGCTCATCTGCTTGACAATTGCCAGCTGAGCTGCACGATTCCTGCCTGTCATCTGCTTGACAATTGCCAGCTGTGCTGCGTAATTCCTGCCTGCTCAGCTGCTTGATTATTGCCAGCTGAGCAGCATGATTCCTCACACCTGAGTTCCATGATTATTGCCTGCTGACTGTTTGATTCGTGCCTACTCAGCTCTTTGTTTATTGCCTCCAGAGGCACATGATCAGTGTATGATAGCAAACATGATCAGCGCATGATCAGTCACATGATCAGCGCCATTAAGTCACGTGATCACTACATGATAGTCATGTGATCAGTCCATGCTCAGTCACGGTATCAGTGCATGATCAGCCACGTGATCAGTGCATGATCTGTCACATGATTAGTGTATGATCATCCACGTGATCAGTGCATGGCAGTCATGTGATCAGTGCATGATATAGACGTGATCAGTGCATGATCAGTCTCGTGATCAGTGCATGATAGCCACGTGATCAGTGCATGATCAGTCACCTGATGGGTGTATGATCATTCACGTGACCTGTACATGGTAGCTACATGATCATTGCATGATCAGCCACGTGAGTAGTGCATGATAGCCACGTGATCAGTGCATGATCAGTCACGTGATCAGTGCATGATCAGTCATGTGACCAGTACATGGTAGCTGCGTGATCATGCATGATCAGCCACGTGAGCAGTGCATGATAGCCACGTGATCAGTGCATGATCAGACACGTGATCAGTGCATGATCAGTCACGTGATCAGTGCATGATCAGCCACGTGATCAGTGCATGATCAGTCACGTGATCAGTGCATGATCAGCCACGTGATCAGTGCATGATCAGTCACGTGATCAGTGCATGATCAGCCACGTGATCAGTGCATGATAGCCACGTGATCAGTGCATGATCAGTCACGTGATCAGTGCATGATCAGTCACGTGATCAGTGCATGATCAGCCACGTGATCAGTGCATGATCAGCCATGATCAGTGCATGATCAATTACGTGATCAGTGCATGATCAGTCACGTGACCAGTACATGGTAGCTACGTGATCATTGCATGATCAGCCACGTGATCAGTGCATGATAGCCACGTGATCAGTGCATGATAGCCACGTGATCAGTGCATGATCAGTCACATGTGATACGTGTGATCAGCCACGTGATCAGTGCATGATATCCACGTGATCAGTGCATGACAGCCACGTGATCAGTGCATGAGAGCCACGTGATCAGTGCATGATCAGTCACGTGATACATGTGTGATCAGCCACGTGATCAGTGCATGATGAGCCACGTGATCAGTGCAGGATCAATTACGTGATCAGTGCATGATCAGTCACGTGACCAGTACATGGTTGCTACGTGATCGTTGCATGATCAGCCACGTGAGCAGTGCATGATAGCCACGTGATCAGTGCATGATCAGTCACGTGATCAGTACATGATCAGTCACGTGAACAGTGCATGATCATTTACGTGATCTGTGCATGATCAGTCACGTGACCAGTATATGGTTGCTACGTGATCATTCCATGACGAGCCACGTGAGCAGTGCATGATAGCCACGTGATGTGTGCATGAGTTACGTGAGCAGAGTATGATCAGCCACGTGATCAGTGCATGAGTGCCACGTGATCAGTGCATGATATGTCACGTGACAGGTGTGTGATCAGCCACGTGAACAGTGCATGTTCAGCCACGTGATCAGTGCATGATAGCCACGTGATCAGTGCATGATCAGTTACGTGAGCAGTGTATGATCAGCCACGTGATCAGTGCATGGTCAGACACGTGAACAGTGTATGATCAGCCACGTGATCAGTGCATGATATCCAAGTGATCAGTGCATGATCATCACGTGATCAGTGTATGATCAGCCACGTGAACAGTGCATGCTCAGTCACGTGATCTGGGCCTGCTGAGCTGCGTGATTACTGTCTGCTCATCTGCTTGACAATTGCCAGCTGAGCTGCACGATTCCTGCCTGTCATCTGCTTGACAATTGCCAGCTGTGCTGCGTAATTCCTGCCTGCTCAGCTGCTTGATTATTGCCAGCTGAGCAGCATGATTCCTCACAGCTGAGTTCCATGATTATTGCCTGCTGACTGTTTGATTCGTGCCTACTCAGCTCTTTGTTTATTGCCTCCAGAGGCACATGATCAGTGTATGATAGCAAACATGATCAGCGCATGATCAGTCACATGATCAGCGCCATTAAGTCACGTGATCACTACATGATAGTCATGTGATCAGTCCATGCTCAGTCACGGTATCAGTGCATGATCAGCCACGTGATCAGTGCATGATCTGTCACATGATTAGTGTATGATCATCCACGTGATCAGTGCATGGGCAGTCATGTGATCAGTGCATGATATAGACGTGATCAGTGCATGATCAGTCTCGTGATCAGTGCATGATAGCCACGTGATCAGTGCATGATCAGTCACCTGATGGGTGTATGATCATTCACGTGACCTGTACATGGTAGCTACATGATCATTGCATGATCAGCCACGTGAGTAGTGCATGATAGCCACGTGATCACTGCATGATCAGTCACGTGATCAGTGCATGATCAGTCATGTGACCAGTACATGGTAGCTGCGTGATCATGCATGATCAGCCACGTGAGCAGTGCATGATAGCCACGTGATCAGTGCATGATCAGACACGTGATCAGTGCATGATCAGTCACGTGATCAGTGCATGATCAGCCACGTGATCAGTGCATGATCAGGCACGTGATCAGTGCATGATCAGCCACGTGATCAGTGCATGATAGCCACGTGATCAGTGCATGATCAGTCACGTGATCAGTGCATGATCAGTCACGTGATCAGTGCATGATCAGCCACGTGATCAGTGCATGATCAGCCACGTGATCAGTGCATGATCAATCACGTGATCAGTGCATGATCAGTCACGTGACCAGTACATGGTAGCTACGTGATCATTGCATGATCAGCCACGTGATCAGTGCATGATAGCCACGTGATCAGTGCATGATCAGTCATGTGATACGTGTGTGATCAGCCACGTGATCAGTGCATGATATCCACGTGATCAGTGCATGACAGCCACGTGATCAGTGCATGAGAGCCACGTGATCAGTGCATGATCAGTCACGTGATACATGTGTGATCAGCCACGTGATCAGTGCATGATGAGCCACGTGATCAGTGCAGGATCAATTACGTGATCAGTGCATGATCAGTCACGTGACCAGTACATGGTTGCTACGTGATCGTTGCATGATCAGCCACGTGAGCAGAGCATGATAGCCACGTGATCAGTGCATGATCAGTCACGTGATCAGTACATGATCAGTCACGTGAACAGTGCATGATCATTTACGTGATCTTTGCATGATCAGTCACGTGACCAGTATATGGTTGCTACGTGATCATTCCATGACGAGCCACGTGAGCAGTGCATGATAGCCACGTGATGTGTGCATGAGTTACGTGAGCAGAGTATGATCAGCCACGTGATCAGTGCATGAGTGCCACGTGATCAGTGCATGATATGTCACGTGACAGGTGTGTGATCAGCCACGTGAACAGTGCATGTTCAGCCACGTGATCAGTGCATGATAGCCACGTGATCAGTGCATGATCAGTTACGTGAGCAGTGTATGATCAGCCACGTGATCAGTGCATGGTCAGACACGTGAACAGTGTATGATCAGCCACGTGATCAGTGCATGATATCCAAGTGATCAGTGCATGATCATCACGTGATCAGTGTATGATCAGCCACGTGAACAGTGCATGCTCAGTCACGTGATCTGGGCCTGCTGAGCTGCGTGATTACTGTCTGCTCATCTGCTTGACAATTGCCAGCTGAGCTGCACGATTCCTGCCTGTCATCTGCTTGACAATTGCCAGCTGTGCTGCGTAATTCCTGCCTGCTCAGCTGCTTGATTATTGCCAGCTGAGCAGCATGATTCCTCACACCTGAGTTCCATGATTA
The DNA here is from genome assembly GCF_032452875.1 of Bos javanicus. Classification (NCBI taxonomy): domain Eukaryota; kingdom Metazoa; phylum Chordata; class Mammalia; order Artiodactyla; family Bovidae; genus Bos; species Bos javanicus. Next base: position 14,527 of record NW_026894313.1, on the reverse strand, counting down.
TTGCCTGCTGACTGTTTGATTCGTGCCTACTCAGCTCTTTGTTTATTGCCTCCAGAGGCACATGATCAGTGTATGATAGCAAACATGATCAGCGCATGATCAGTCACATGATCAGCGCCATTAAGTCACGTGATCACTACATGATAGTCATGTGATCAGTCCATGCTCAGTCACGGTATCAGTGCATGATCAGCCACGTGATCAGTGCATGATCTGTCACAAGATTAGTGTATGATCATCCACGTGATCAGTGCATGGGCAGTCATGTGATCAGTGCATGATATAGACGTGATCAGTGCATGATCAGTCTCGTGATCAGTGCATGATAGCCACGTGATCAGTGCATGATCAGTCACCTGATGGGTGTATGATCATTCACGTGACCTGTACATGGTAGCTACATGATCATTGCATGATCAGCCACGTGAGTAGTGCATGATAGCCACGTGATCACTGCATGATCAGTCACGTGATCAGTGCATGATCAGTCATGTGACCAGTACATGGTAGCTGCGTGATCATGGCATGATCAGCCACGTGAGCAGTGCATGATAGCCACGTGATCAGTGCATGATCAGTCACGTGATCAGTGCATGATCAGTCACGTGATCAGTGCATGATCAGCCACGTGATCAGTGCATGATCAGTCACGTGATCAGTGCATGATCAGCCACGTGATCAGTGCATGATCAGTCACGTGATCAGTGCATGATCAGCCACGTGATCAGTGCATGATAGCCACGTGATCAGTGCATGATCAGTCACGTGATCAGTGCATGATCAGTCACGTGATCAGTGCATGATCAGCCACGTGATCAGTGCATGATCAGCCACGTGATCAGTGCATGATCAATCACGTGATCAGTGCATGATCAGTCACGTGACAGTACATGCATGGTCTACGTGATCATTGCATGATCAGCCACGTGATCAGTGCATGATAGCCACGTGATCAGTGCATGATAGCCACGTGATCAGTGCATGATCAGTCATGTGATACGTGATCAGCCACGTGATCAGTGCATGATATCCACGTGATCAGTGCATGACAGCCACGTGATCAGTGCATGAGAGCCACGTGATCAGTGCATGATCAGTCACGTGATACATGTGTGATCAGCCACGTGATCAGTGCATGATGAGCCACGTGATCAGTGCATGATCAATTACGTGATCAGTGCATGATCAGTCACGTGACCAGTACATGGTTGCTACGTGATCGTTGCATGATCAGCCACGTGAGCAGTGCATGATAGCCACGTGATCAGTGCATGATCAGTCACGTGATCAGTACATGATCAGTCACGTGAACAGTGCATGATCATTTACGTGATCTTTGCATGATCAGTCACGTGACCAGTATATGGTTGCACGTGATCATTCCATGACGAGCCACGTGAGCAGTGCATGATAGCCACGTGATGTGTGCATGAGTTACGTGAGCAGAGTATGATCAGCCACGTGATCAGTGCATGAGTGCCACGTGATCAGTGCATGATATGTCACGTGACAGGTGTGTGATCAGCCACGTGAACAGTGCATGTTCAGCCACGTGATCAGTGCATGATAGCCACGTGATCAGTGCATGATCAGTTACGTGAGCAGTGTATGATCAGCCACGTGATCAGTGCATGGTCAGACACGTGAACAGTGTATGATCAGCCACGTGATCAGTGCATGATATCCAAGTGATCAGTGCATGATCATCACGTGATCAGTGTATGATCAGCCACGTGAACAGTGCATGCTCAGTCACGTGATCAGGGCCTGCTGAGCTGCGTGATTACTGTCTGCTCATCTGCTTGACAATTGCCAGCTGAGCTGCACGATTCCTGCCTGTCATCTGCTTGACAATTGCCAGCTGTGCTGCGTAATTCCTGCCTGCTCAGCTGCTTGATTATTGCCAGCTGAGCAGCATGATTCCTCACACCTGAGTTCCATGATTATTGCCTGCTGACTGTTTGATTCGTGCCTACTCAGCTCTTTGTTTATTGCCTCCAGAGGCACATGATCAGTGTATGATAGCAAACATGATCAGCGCATGATCAGTCACATGATCAGTGCCATTAAGTCACGTGATCACTACATGATAGTCATGTGATCAGTCCATGCTCAGTCACGGTATCAGTGCATGATCAGCCACGTGATCAGTGCATGATCTGTCACAAGATTAGTGTATGATCATCCACGTGATCAGTGCATGGGCAGTCATGTGATCAGTGCATGATATAGACGTGATCAGTGCATGATCAGTCTCGTGATCAGTGCATGATAGCCACGTGATCAGTGCATGATCAGTCACCTGATGGGTGTATGATCATTCACGTGACCTGTACATGGTAGCTACATGATCATTGCATGATCAGCCACGTGAGTAGTGCATGATAGCCACGTGATCAGTGCATGATCAGTCACGTGATCAGTGCATGATCAGTCATGTGACCAGTACATGGTAGCTGCGTGATCATGCATGATCAGCCACGTGATCAGTGCATGATAGCCACGTGATCAGTGCATGATCAGACACGTGATCAGTGCATGATCAGTCACGTGATCAGTGCATGATCAGCCACGTGATCAGTGCATGATCAGGCACGTGATCAGTGTATGTCAGCCAAGTGATCAGTGCATGATAGCCACGTGATCAGTGCATGATCAGTCACGTGATCAGTGCATGATCAGTTACGTGATCAGTGTATGATCAGCCACGTGATCAGTGCATGATCAGCCACGTGATCAGTGCATGATCAATACGTGATCAGTGCATGATCAGTCAGTACGTGTGCATGATAGCCACGTGATCAGTGCATGATAGCCACGTGATCAGTGCATGATAGCCACGTGATCAGTGCATGATCAGTCATGTGATACGTGTGTGATCAGCCACGTGATCAGTGCATGATATCCACGTGATCAGTGCATGACAGCCACGTGATCAGTGCATGAGAGCCACGTGATCAGTGCATGATCAGTCACGTGATACATGTGTGATCAGCCACGTGATCAGTGCATGATGAGCCACGTGATCAGTGCAGGATCAATTACGTGATCAGTGCATGATCAGTCACGTGACCAGTACATGGTTGCTACGTGATCGTTGCATGATCAGCCACGTGAGCAGAGCATGATAGCCACGTGATCAGTGCATGATCAGTCACGTGATCAGTACATGATCAGTCACGTGAACAGTGCATGATCATTTACGTGATCTTTGCATGATCAGTCACGTGACCAGTATATGGTTGCTACGTGATCATTCCATGACGAGCCACGTGAGCAGTGCATGATAGCCACGTGATGTGTGCATGAGTTACGTGAGCAGAGTATGATCAGCCACGTGATCAGTGCATGAGTGCCACGTGATCAGTGCATGATATGTCACGTGACAGGTGTGTGATCAGCCACGTGAACAGTGCATGTTCAGCCACGTGATCAGTGCATGATAGCCACGTGATCAGTGCATGATCAGTTACGTGAGCAGTGTATGATCAGCCACGTGATCAGTGCATGGTCAGACACGTGAACAGTGTATGATCAGCCACGTGATCAGTGCATGATATCCAAGTGATCAGTGCATGATCATCACGTGATCAGTGTATGATCAGCCACGTGAACAGTGCATGCTCAGTCACGTGATCTGGGCCTGCTGAGCTGCGTGATTACTGTCTGCTCATCTGCTTGACAATTGCCAGCTGAGCTGCACGATTCCTGCCTGTCATCTGCTTGACAATTGCCAGCTGTGCTGCGTAATTCCTGCCTGCTCAGCTGCTTGATTATTGCCAGCTGAGCAGCATGATTCCTCACACCTGAGTTCCATGATTATTGCCTGCTGACTGTTTGATTCGTGCCTACTCAGCTCTTTGTTTATTGCCTCCAGAGGCACATGATCAGTGTATGATAGCAAACATGATCAGCGCATGATCAGTCACATGATCAGCGCCATTAAGTCACGTGATCACTACATGATAGTCATGTGATCAGTCCATGCTCAGTCACGGTATCAGTGCATGATCAGCCACGTGATCAGTGCATGATCTGTCACAAGATTAGTGTATGATCATCCACGTGATCAGTGCATGGGCAGTCATGTGATCAGTGCATGATATAGACGTGATCAGTGCATGATCAGTCTCGTGATCAGTGCATGATAGCCACGTGATCAGTGCATGATCAGTCACCTGATGGGTGTATGATCATTCACGTGACCTGTACATGGTAGCTACATGATCATTGCATGATCAGCCACGTGAGTAGTGCATGATAGCCACGTGATCACTGCATGATCAGTCACGTGATCAGTGCATGATCAGTCAGTACATGGTAGCTGCGTGATCATGCATGATCAGCCACGTGAGCAGTGCATGATAGCCACGTGATCATGATCAGACACGTGATCAGTGCATGATCAGCCACGTGATCAGTGCATGATCAGACACGTGATCAGTGCATGATCAGTCACGTGATCAGTGCATGATCAGCCACGTGATCAGTGCATGATCAGGCACGTGATCAGTGTATGATCAGCCAAGTGATCAGTGCATGATAGCCACGTGATCAGTGCATGATCAGTCACGTGATCAGTGCATGATCAGTTACGTGATCAGTGTATGATCAGCCACGTGATCAGTGCATGATCAGCCACGTGATCAGTGCATGATCAATTACGTGATCAGTGCATGATCAGTCACGTGACCAGTACATGGTAGCTACGTGATCATTGCATGATCAGCCACGTGATCAGTGCATGATAGCCACGTGATCAGTGCATGATAGCCACGTGATCAGTGCATGATCAGTCATGTGATACGTGTGATCAGCCACGTGATCAGTGCATGATATCCACGTGATCAGTGCATGACAGCCACGTGATCAGTGCATGAGAGCCACGTGATCAGTGCATGATCAGTCACGTGATACATGTGTGATCAGCCACGTGATCAGTGCATGATGAGCCACGTGATCAGTGCAGGATCAATTACGTGATCAGTGCATGATCAGTCACGTGACCAGTACATGGTTGCTACGTGATCGTTGCATGATCAGCCACGTGAGCAGAGCATGATAGCCACGTGATCAGTGCATGATCAGTCACGTGATCAGTACATGATCAGTCACGTGAACAGTGCATGATCATTTACGTGATCTTTGCATGATCAGTCACGTGACCAGTATATGGTTGCTACGTGATCATTCCATGACGAGCCACGTGAGCAGTGCATGATAGCCACGTGATGTGTGCATGAGTTACGTGAGCAGAGTATGATCAGCCACGTGATCAGTGCATGAGTGCCACGTGATCAGTGCATGATATGTCACGTGACAGGTGTGTGATCAGCCACGTGAACAGTGCATGTTCAGCCACGTGATCAGTGCATGATAGCCACGTGATCAGTGCATGATCAGTTACGTGAGCAGTGTATGATCAGCCACGTGATCAGTGCATGGTCAGACACGTGAACAGTGTATGATCAGCCACGTGATCAGTGCATGATATCCAAGTGATCAGTGCATGATCATCACGTGATCAGTGTATGATCAGCCACGTGAACAGTGCATGCTCAGTCACGTGATCTGGGCCTGCTGAGCTGCGTGATTACTGTCTGCTCATCTGCTTGACAATTGCCAGCTGAGCTGCACGATTCCTGCCTGTCATCTGCTTGACAATTGCCAGCTGTGCTGCGTAATTCCTGCCTGCTCAGCTGCTTGATTATTGCCAGCTGAGCAGCATGATTCCTCACACCTGAGTTCCATGATTATTGCCTGCTGACTGTTTGATTCGTGCCTACTCAGCTCTTTGTTTATTGCCTCCAGAGGCACATGATCAGTGTATGATAGCAAACATGATCAGCGCATGATCAGTCACATGATCAGCGCCATTAAGTCACGTGATCACTACATGATAGTCATGTGATCAGTCCATGCTCAGTCACGGTATCAGTGCATGATCAGCCACGTGATCAGTGCATGATCTGTCACAAGATTAGTGTATGATCATCCACGTGATCAGTGCACGGGCAGTCATGTGATCAGTGCATGATATAGACGTGATCAGTGCATGATCAGTCTCGTGATCAGTGCATGATAGCCACGTGATCAGTGCATGATCAGTCACCTGATGGGTGTATGATCATTCACGTGACCTGTACATGGTAGCTACATGATCATTGCATGATCAGCCACGTGAGTAGTGCATGATAGCCACGTGATCAGTGCATGATCAGTCACGTGATCAGTGCATGATCAGTCATGTGACCAGTACATGGTAGCTGCGTGATCATGCATGATCAGCCACGTGATCAGTGCATGATAGCCACGTGATCAGTGCATGATCAGTCACGTGATCAGTGCATGATCAGTCACGTGATCAGTGCATGATCAGCCACGTGATCAGTGCATGATCAGGCACGTGATCAGTGTATGTCAGCCACGTGATCAGTGCATGATAGCCACGTGATCAGTGCATGATCAGCCACGTGATCAGTGCATGATCAGTTACGTGATCAGTGCATGATCAGCCACGTGATCAGTGCATGATCAGCCACGTGATCAGTGCATGATCAATTACGTGATCAGTGCATGATCAGTCACGTGACCAGTACATGGAAGCATGATCAGTGCATGATCAGCCACGTGATCAGTGCATGATAGCCACGTGATCAGTGCATGATCAGTCATGTGATACGTGTGTGATCAGCCACGTGATCAGTGCATGATATCCACGTGATCAGTGCATGACAGCCACGTGATCAGTGCATGAGAGCCACGTGATCAGTGCATGATCAGTCACGTGATACATGTGTGATCAGCCACGTGATCAGTGCATGATGAGCCACGTGATCAGTGCATGATCAATTACGTGATCAGTGCATGATCAGTCACGTGACCAGTACATGGTTGCTACGTGATCGTGCATGATCAGCCACGTGAGCAGTGCATGATAGCCACGTGATCAGTGCATGATCAGTCACGTGATCAGTACATGATCAGTCACGTGAACAGTGCATGATCATTTACGTGATCTTTGCATGATCAGTCACGTGACCAGTATATGGTTGCTACGTGATCATTCCATGACGAGCCACGTGAGCAGTGCATGATAGCCACGTGATGTGTGCATGAGTTACGTGAGCAGAGTATGATCAGCCACGTGATCAGTGCATGAGTGCCACGTGATCAGTGCATGATATGTCACGTGACAGGTGTGTGATCAGCCACGTGAACAGTGCATGTTCAGCCACGTGATCAGTGCATGATAGCCACGTGATCAGTGCATGATCAGTTACGTGAGCAGTGTATGATCAGCCACGTGATCAGTGCATGGTCAGACACGTGAACAGTGTATGATCAGCCACGTGATCAGTGCATGATATCCAAGTGATCAGTGCATGATCATCACGTGATCAGTGTATGATCAGCCACGTGAACAGTGCATGCTCAGTCACGTGATCTGGGCCTGCTGAGCTGCGTGATTACTGTCTGCTCATCTGCTTGACAATTGCCAGCTGAGCTGCACGATTCCTGCCTGTCATCTGCTTGACAATTGCCAGCTGTGCTGCGTAATTCCTGCCTGCTCAGCTGCTTGATTATTGCCAGCTGAGCAGCATGATTCCTCACACCTGAGTTCCATGATTATTGCCTGCTGACTGTTTGATTCGTGCCTACTCAGCTCTTTGTTTATTGCCTCCAGAGGCACATGATCAGTGTATGATAGCAAACATGATCAGCGCATGATCAGTCACATGATCAGCGCCATTAAGTCACGTGATCACTACATGATAGTCATGTGATCAGTCCATGCTCAGTCACGGTATCAGTGCATGATCAGCCACGTGATCAGTGCATGATCTGTCACAAGATTAGTGTATGATCATCCACGTGATCAGTGCATGGGCAGTCATGTGATCAGTGCATGATATAGACGTGATCAGTGCATGATCAGTCTCGTGATCAGTGCATGATAGCCACGTGATCAGTGCATGATCAGTCACCTGATGGGTGTATGATCATTCACGTGACCTGTACATGGTAGCTACATGATCATTGCATGATCAGCCACGTGAGTAGTGCATGATAGCCACGTGATCAGTGCATGATCAGTCACGTGATCAGTGCATGATCAGTCATGTGACCAGTACATGGTAGCTGCGTGATCATGGCATGATCAGCCACGTGAGCAGTGCATGATAGCCACGTGATCAGTGCATGATCAGACACGTGATCAGTGCATGATCAGTCACGTGATCAGTGCATGATCAGCATGATCACGTGATCAGTGCATGATCAGCCACGGATCGTGCATCAGTGTATGTCAGCCACGTGATCAGTGCATGATAGCCACGTGATCAGTGCATGATCAGTCACGTGATCAGTGCATGATCAGTTACGTGATCAGTGTATGATCAGCCACGTGATCAGTGCATGATCAGCCACATGATCAGTGCATGATCAATTACGTGATCAGTGCATGATCAGTCACGTGACCAGTACATGGTAGCTACGTGATCATTGCATGATCAGCCACGTGATCAGTGCATGATAGCCACGTGATCAGTGCATGATAGCCACGTGATCAGTGCATGATCAGTCATGTGATACGTGTGTGATCAGCCACGTGATCAGTGCATGATATCCACGTGATCAGTGCATGACAGCCACGTGATCAGTGCATGAGAGCCACGTGATCAGTGCATGATCAGTCACGTGATACATGTGTGATCAGCCACGTGATCAGTGCATGATGAGCCACGTGATCAGTGCAGGATCAATTACGTGATCAGTGCATGATCAGTCACGTGACCAGTACATGGTTGCTACGTGATCGTTGCATGATCAGCCACGTGAGCAGAGCATGATAGCCACGTGATCAGTGCATGATCAGTCACGTGATCAGTACATGATCAGTCACGTGAACAGTGCATGATCATTTACGTGATCTTTGCATGATCAGTCACGTTACCAGTATATGGTTGCTACGTGATCATTCCATGACGAGCCACGTGAGCAGTGCATGATAGCCACGTGATGTGTGCATGAGTTACGTGAGCAGAGTATGATCAGCCACGTGATCAGTGCATGAGTGCCACGTGATCAGTGCATGATATGTCACGTGACAGGTGTGTGATCAGCCACGTGAACAGTGCATGTTCAGCCACGTGATCAGTGCATGATAGCCACGTGATCAGTGCATGATCAGTTACGTGAGCAGTGTATGATCAGCCACGTGATCAGTGCATGGTCAGACACGTGAACAGTGTATGATCAGCCACGTGATCAGTGCATGATATCCAAGTGATCAGTGCATGATCATCACGTGATCAGTGTATGATCAGCCACGTGAACAGTGCATGCTCAGTCACGTGATCTGGGCCTGCTGAGCTGCGTGATTACTGTCTGCTCATCTGCTTGACAATTGCCAGCTGAGCTGCACGATTCCTGCCTGTCATCTGCTTGACAATTGCCAGCTGTGCTGCGTAATTCCTGCCTGCTCAGCTGCTTGATTATTGCCAGCTGAGCAGCATGATTCCTCACACCTGAGTTCCATGATTATTGCCTGCTGACTGTTTGATTCGTGCCTACTCAGCTCTTTGTTTATTGCCTCCAGAGGCACATGATCAGTGTATGATAGCAAACATGATCAGCGCATGATCAGTCACATGATCAGCGCCATTAAGTCACGTGATCACTACATGATAGTCATGTGATCAGTCCATGCTCAGTCACGGTATCAGTGCATGATCAGCCACGTGATCAGTGCATGATCTGTCACAAGATTAGTGTATGATCATCCACGTGATCAGTGCATGGGCAGTCATGTGATCAGTGCATGATATAGACGTGATCAGTGCATGATCAGTCTCGTGATCAGTGCATGATAGCCACGTGATCAGTGCATGATCAGTCACCTGATGGGTGTATGATCATTCACGTGACCTGTACATGGTAGCTACATGATCATTGCATGATCAGCCACGTGAGTAGTTCATGATAGCCACGTGATCAGTGCATGATCAGTCACGTGATCAGTGCATGATCAGTCATGTGACCAGTACATGGTAGCTGCGTGATCATGGCATGATCAGCCACGTGAGCAGTGCATGATAGCCACGTGATCAGTGCATGATCAGACACGTGATCAGTGCATGATCAGTCACGTGATCAGTGCATGATCAGCCACGTGATCAGTGCATGATCAGGCACGTGATCAGTGCATGTCAGCCACGTGATCAGTGCATGATAGCCACGTGATCAGTGCATGATCAGTCACGTGATCAGTGCATGATCAGTTACGTGATCAGTGCATGATCAGCCACGTGATCAGTGCATGATCAGCCACGTGATCAGTGCATGATCAATTACGTGATCAGTGCATGATCAGTCACGTGACCAGTACATGGTAGCTACGTGATCATTGCATGATCAGCCACGTGATCAGTGCATGATAGCCACGTGATCAGTGCATGATCAGTCATGTGATACGTGTGTGATCAGCCACGTGATCAGTGCATGATATCCACGTGATCAGTGCATGACAGCCACGTGATCAGTGCATGAGAGCCACGTGATCAGTGCATGATCAGTCACGTGATACATGTGTGATCAGCCACGTGATCAGTGCATGATGAGCCACGTGATCAGTGCAGGATCAATTACGTGATCAGTGCATGATCAGTCACGTGACCAGTACATGGTTGCTACGTGATCGTTGCATGATCAGCCACGTGAGCAGAGCATGATAGCCACGTGATCAGTGCATGATCAGTCACGTGATCAGTACATGATCAGTCACGTGAACAGTGCATGATCATTTACGTGATCTGTGCATGATCAGTCACGTGACCAGTATATGGTAGCTACGTGATCATTCCATGACGAGCCACGTGAGCAGTGCATGATAGCCACGTGATGTGTGCATGAGTTACGTGAGCAGAGTATGATCAGCCACGTGATCAGTGCATGAGTGCCACGTGATCAGTGCATGATATGTCACGTGACAGGTGTGTGATCAGCCACGTGAACAGTGCATGTTCAGCCACGTGATCAGTGCATGATAGCCACGTGATCAGTGCATGATCAGTTACGTGAGCAGTGTATGATCAGCCACGTGATCAGTGCATGGTCAGACACGTGAACAGTGTATGATCAGCCACGTGATCAGTGCATGATATCCAAGTGATCAGTGCATGATCATCACGTGATCAGTGTATGATCAGCCACGTGAACAGTGCATGCTCAGTCACGTGATCTGGGCCTGCTGAGCTGCGTGATTACTGTCTGCTCATCTGCTTGACAATTGCCAGCTGAGCTGCACGATTCCTGCCTGTCATCTGCTTGACAATTGCCAGCTGTGCTGCGTAATTCCTGCCTGCTCAGCTGCTTGATTATTGCCAGCTGAGCAGCATGATTCCTCACAGCTGAGTTCCATGATTATTGCCTGCTGACTGTTTGATTCGTGCCTACTCAGCTCTTTGTTTATTGCCTCCAGAGGCACATGATCAGTGTATGATAGCAAACATGATCAGTGCATGATCAGTCACATGATCAGCGCCATTAAGTCACGTGATCACTACATGATAGTCATGTGATCAGTCCATGCTCAGTCACGGTATCAGTGCATGATCAGCCACGTGATCAGTGCATGATCTGTCACATGATTAGTGTATGATCATCCACGTGATCAGTGCATGGGCAGTCATGTGATCAGTGCATGATATAGACGTGATCAGTGCATGATCAGTCTCGTGATCAGTGCATGATAGCCACGTGATCAGTGCATGATCAGTCACCTGATGGGTGTATGATCATTCACGTGACCTGTACATGGTAGCTACATGATCATTGCATGATCAGCCACGTGAGTAGTGCATGATAGCCACGTGATCACTGCATGATCAGTCACGTGATCAGTGCATGATCAGTCATGTGACCAGTACATGGTAGCTGCGTGATCATGCATGATCAGCCACGTGAGCAGTGCATGATAGCCACGTGATCAGTGCATGATCAGTCACGTGATCAGTGCATGATCAGTCACGTGATCAGTGCATGATCAGCCACGTGATCAGTGCATGATCAGCCACGTGATCAGTGCATGATAGCCACGTGATCAGTGCATGATCAGTCACGTGATCAGTGCATGATCAGTCACGTGATCAGTGCATGATCAGCCACGTGATCAGTGCATGATCAGCCACGTGATCAGTGCATGATCAATTACGTGATCAGTGCATGATCAGTCACGTGACCAGTGCATGATAGCTACGTGATCAGTGCATGATCAGCCACGTGATCAGTGCATGATAGCCACGTGATCAGTGCATGATAGCCACGTGATCAGTGCATGATCAGTCACGATACGTGTGTGATCAGCCACGTGATCAGTGCATGATAGCCACGTGATCAGTGCATGATCAGCCACGTGATCAGTGCATGATCAGCCACGTGATCAGTGCATGATCAGCCACGTGATCAGTGCATGATCAGTCACGTGATCAGTGCATGATCAGCCACGTGATCAGTGCATGATCAGCCACGTGATCAGTGCATGATCAGCCACGTGATCAGTGCATGATCAGCCACGTGATCAGTGCATGATCAGTCACGTGATCAGTGCATGATCAGCCACGTGATCAGTGCATGATCAGTCACGTGATCACGTGCATGATCAGTGCATGTCAGTCACGTGATCAGTGCATGATCAGCCACGTGATCAGTGCATGATCAGTCACGTGATCAGTGCATGATCAGTCACGTGATCAGTGTATGATCAGCCACGTGATCAGTGCATGATCAGCCACGTGATCAGTGCATGATCAGTTACGTGATCAGTGCATGATCAGTCACGTGATCAGTACATGGTAGCCACGTGATCATTGCATGATAAGCCACGTGATCAGCATGATAGCCACGTGATCAGTGCATGATAGCCACGTGATCAGTGCATGATCAGTCGTGATAGTGCATGATCAGCCACATGATCAGTGCATGATAGCCACGTGATCAGTGCATGATCAGCCACGTGATCAGTGCATGATCAGCCACGTGATCAGTGCATGATCAGTCACGTGATCAGTGCATGATCAGCCACGTGATCAGTGCATGATCAGCCACGTGATCAGTGCATGATCAATCACGTGATCAGTGCATGATCAGTCACGTGATCAGTGCATGCTGAGCTGCGTGATTACTGTCATTCATCTGCTTGACAATTGCCAGCTGAGCTGCACGATTCCTGCCTGTCATCTGCTTGACAATTGCCAGCTGTGCTGCGTACCTGCCTGCTCAGCTGCTTGATTATTGCCAGCTGAGCAGCATGATTCCTCACACCTGAGTTCCATGATTATTGCCTGCTGACTGTTTGATTCGTGCCTACTCAGCTCTTTGTTTATTGCCTCCAGAGGCACATGATCAGTGCATGATAGCAAACATGATCAGTGCATGATCAGTCACATGATCAGCGCATTAAGTCACGTGATCACTACATGATAGTCATGTGATCAGTCCATAGTCACGTATCAGTGCATGATCAGCCACGTGATCAGTGCATGATCTGTCAGTGATCAGTGTATGATCATCACGTGATCAGTGCACGGGCAGTCATGTGATCAGTGCATGATATACACGTGAACAGTGCATGATCAGTCTCGTGATCAGTGCATGATAGCCACGTGATCAGTGCATGATCAGTCACCTGATGGGTGTATGATCATTCACGTGACCTGTACATGGTAGCTACATGATCATTGCATGATCAGCCACGTGAGTAGTGCATGATAGCCACGTGATCAGTGCATGATCAGTCACGTGATCAGTGCATGATCAGTCACGTGACCAGTGCATGGTAGCTGCGTGATCATGCATGATCAGCCACGTGAGCAGTGCATGATAGCCACGTGATCAGTGCATGATCAGTCACGTGATCAGTGCATGATCAGTCACGTGATCAGTGCATGATCAGCCACGTGATCAGTGCATGATCAGTCACGTGATCAGTGCATGATCAGCCACGTGATCAGTGCATGATCAGACACGTGATCAGTGTATGATCCAGCCGTGATCAGTGCATGATAGCCACGTGATCAGTGCATGATCAGTCACGTGATCAGTATGATCAGCATTGCATCAGTGCATGATCAGTCACGCATCTGATCAGTGTGTGATCAGCCACATGATCAGTGCATGATCAATTACGTGATCAGTGCATGATCAGTCACGTGACCAGTGCATGGTAGCTACGTGGATCATTGTTGATAAGCCACGTGATCAGTGCATGATAGCCACGTGATCAGTGCATGATAGCCACGTGATCAGTGCATGATCAGTCACGTGATACGCATGTGATCAGCCACGTGATCAGTGCATGATATCCACGTGATCAGTGCATGACAGCCACGTGATCAGTGCATGAGAGCCACGTGATCAGTGCATGATCAGTCACGTGATACATGCAGATCAGCACGTGATCAGCAGATGAGCCAGTGATCAGTGGTGATCACCACGTGATCAGTGCATGATCAGTCACATGACCAGT